>NW_025893558.1:0-1188 GCF_002878395.1 Capsicum annuum
CGGAGTAGATAAAAATTTTGCTATATGAATCACTTTTTGATAAGAGCAGTGTGGTATGTTATATTCTCACGGCGTAAGCTCATGATATGTATTGTTAGTTTTGGTTCGATAGGTCCTGCGGATTTGTCTATCGAATTGCACCATCATCCAGCTCAATGGACAAATCGTGAGGTCTGCTGAACCAAAATAGCAACAAAATACAACTAAAGTAGTCACTAAAGCGATCCAAAGCGACTAATAAAAGCAGCCAAGAAGCAGATCAGATCAAATCTACATGTTATGACGATCAACTGAAACAGAAACCTGTAAGGAATAATGTGGTTGAAATTTACACAATTTTGTTGAGATTCTTGAGGTCTTTTAACTAATTTTAAATCCAATAAACGAACCAAAGGAAACAGACTTAAGTGATGCGAATATGTAACACAGTACGTGGAACAGTACCAATAAAAACCCCATAATGTATACTATTTAAGATGCACACAAACCATAATTAAATTGGTAGACACATATACTGCTAGCCTAGATAATAATTCTACATTCAAACTAGTAAAGAATTTAATGGGATGATGTTCTCAACAAATCTGCTAACAAATATAAACTGGATACCAGGACTCATGCATTCGTAGCTATGCGTAACAAATCTTACGCGGCAAGGCAATGAGATGGAGGAGAGCGGAAAAGCAGGGGCAGTGATTACACTTGCTGTTGCTAAAACATGTGCTTCCTTTGTCTTGTCGGCGATACTCTCTGTTCCGGATAAGGAAATCTTAATAGGCCTTGACAAGCGTTCTCCACTCTCAAGAGGAATAAGAACCTTGTTAGCATCATCGTACCCAAAAATCTTTTGAGGTCCTAAGCTATCATATGTGCACCTAACAGTCAATTGTCCCCAAACTGAAGTTTGATTGATGCTTAGTCCCTCGAAATAATTAGTTTGTGGTGGGGGTGAAATATACCCAAACTTCTCTTCGCCAAAGTCGAAGTAGGCCACATAATCATACCAAAACAAATAAACAACTCCATTGAGGAAAATAAAGTAGTCGTCATCATAACAAAGACATGGGTAATCAACATAATATGACAAACGGACTTTTCTCCAAGACGAGTTGGTGACTCCCAGCGTTAGAATATTAGCCTCCTCGGCTTCTTGATGAGGAAACAAAAGAAGCAATTTGTAGTTTCCCG
>NW_025893559.1:0-2863 GCF_002878395.1 Capsicum annuum
GATTATCTAGGCATATACCTTCAAGTATAACAGATAAAACTTTATTAAAACAAAACAATACTATAATAGAATTATTATTAGACTTACATAAAAAGATAGATATTTTAATTAAGGATAAAGAAGCTCAAAAATCAGTTCAACAAGAACCAGAATTGTATAAAAAGATAGATATTTTAATTAAAAGTAAAGAGGTTCAAGAACCCAAAAATACTGAAATAGACGAACTTATTAACCAACTAAAAAGAACTGAACTAACCTCTAGACAAGAGAAAAGAAATCTAATTAGAAAATCTCAAAGATGGACTTTCTTACAAGTAGACGCAGAACCATCGAAAACAACGAAAGACAAAGAGAAGAAGGACAAAGATAAGTTTTTTCAATAATAAAATAGGAAATAATAATATACTCGATTGGATATTAAGAAGACAACCAAACATAGACCAATCACTAGAATTAAATTAAATAATAGATATAGACAGGGATTTACAAATATTTCAACAACAACAATTAAAACTACTAAATCCTAGGACACTATATAATGCTGGATATTTTTTAAGAAGCAATCAGCTATATAGACATTATAGAGAAGAACAAGTATCAGCCATAGGAGAAAATTTCACAGTTTTGGATTTGATAAACTCCGAATCTCTAAAACAAATAAAGAATAGTAGAATGTTGTTAATGCATTTAGGACTAATTGTAATAGGAATAAAAGGATTAACTAGAAAAAATTTAGGATCTAAAGTATTAATAGTAATTTATGATGATAGATGGTCCGATATTAAAAAAATCAATAAAAGGATTAACAGAAGTAGATATGACAAATAATGGAGGAATATTTTATATCAGTCCAGACTTCTTAATGAACCTAAGATGATTTGGAAAAAATATTAAAATAGGTATTCAGACTAAGGGATATGAAGAAATGAATAACGATAATAATTTATTAATGTGTGTAGGATTCATAGGAAAATTCTCTTTAAGCAGTGAAACTGAATTCAAATAAAAAGTAAATGATGTAGTAGACTTGATGGGAAATAAAGGAATAAAGTTAATAAAACCTATAAAAATAGACCCAGAAGAATATGCAGGTATGGAATGGAATTTAGACAAATTCAATAAACCAAAGTCATTCATATCAGAAGCGCACTTACTATACACAACAAGAAAAGGTGAAACATCAGTAAGATTTACAAATTATAATTATACAACTAGAAGAGAATTAGATGATACTGAGACAGAAAGTACTATAGCTACAGAACAAGAATTAATGAATGTAGAAATTTTACAAGAAGGATATGAAGTAGACATAGTAATAGAAAAAGCTCAAAGATTAGCTGAACAACATAAACATATGACTTTTAAATGCAAAGGATGTCAGAAATGTGACATGAGTATAAAAGAAGCTACAAAGCATTTTAAAACCTGTTTACAAAGATATGATAACTTAGGATATAGAGATAATGAATTATTTTCTGAAAATATAGATAAAGATACAATATCTGTAGTAAGTTCCGAAGAGTTAGCAGAATTAGATGCAGCTAGCTCATCAAGTGCTAGTCCATTTCAAAGAACTAGTCAAAATCCCCAACCTATAGATTATACTACAGAAAATGTACCCAGAAGACCAGTAATAAGGTTAAAACCAGCTACTAAACTTAGAGGAGATAACATAAGACCAGCAGAAAAAAGAAACCCAATAAAAGAACCCATAAAATTACAAGAAGGAGGTAGTAAAGGAAAAATATTAAATATAGCCGCACATGATCCCCAAATGTGGGATACAGTAATAGACTTATGGAAAGCAATAGTTGCAGCAGATTATTTAAGACATTTTACAGAAACAATGTACAAATATTTAGAAACTTTCTTAGAAGGATCAGCAAAAGCTACATGGGAAAGATATAAGACAACCTGCCCATATGATTTCCAAGCCCTGTTAGCAATCGATCCAAACCCTTATAATTTTACAAACAAAATGCATATTTTACTAACAGAAAAAGACCCAAATAGTGGAATATTAGCCCTACAAAAGGATGCATTAATAAAATTAGAACAGTTAAGTATTTCAAATTGGATGTACATGAAAAATTATCTAAAAGATTATTTTTACTATTGCACGATTAGTGGAAACACTTTTAATGAAGACATTAAATTAGTCCAACAAATTAAAGAAAGAGTTAAACATATTCCAGACTTAAAAATTTCACTAGAAACTGATTATTTAATCATTCAAACAGACGGAAGTAAGTTAGGATGGGGAGCCATATTAAAAGCAAGACCTAATAAATATAGTAGTAAAAATGAAGAATAAATATGCGCCTATCAAAATGGTTTATACAAAGACAAAGGAAACATGAGTGCCATAGATTTAGAAGTACTAGCCATTATATATGGCCTAAACAGTTTTAAATTATATATATTAAATAAAGATGAAGTTTTGGTAAAGACAGACTGTGAAGCTATAGTCAAGTTTAGTCAACAAGTTAAAGACAAGTCTAGTAGTAGAAGAAGATGGTGAAATTTCACTAAAACCATATCAGTCTATAAAAATATTATTTTTGAATATATAGAAGGTAAAGAAAATGACTTAGCAGACCAATTAAGCAGATTACAGCTAAAAACTAAATTTGTTTTAAACTAAACTTATATTTGTTTTCAGCATGAGACCAACTGGTCAACCTAATACAGACAAAGGCAAGGGAGTAGCATCTTCCTCGTCACAAGACATCTACTACCAGATGATGGTAGGTAATATTAGATTCAGACCACAAGACTCAGTAGATACACTAGAAAGAATAGATTTCGGACCTTATAATTTAATTTCTTATCCTTCTTGCAATTTATCCTTTAGACCAAGACC
>NW_025893560.1:0-1192 GCF_002878395.1 Capsicum annuum
TTTCTGGGTGTTGTGTGTATGTTGTTTTGTTAGATTAAGAATGTTCACATAGTGAAATCTCGAATGCATGTGGAGTTTAAAGTCAAAGGTTTGGCTTTTTAAGGTGATTTTGTATAGTGGTAAGGGGAATAAAGAGTAAAATTGCTATCTTTGTTGGTTTTCTGCATATTTTCTGTTTATGGATTGTGATAGGAAACCGGGATATTTTCTTTTCATATCAATGATAGTAACGTTGGTAGAGTGGTGGTGTTGATGCAATAATGGTTGACTTTTTCTTGATCTTGGCTCTTTTTTTGATACGTTTTAGTTTTACTTGAGCCGAGGGTCTATCGGAAACGGCCTTCTTTGCCTTCACAGGTAGGGGTAAAGCTGCATACGCACCACCTCCCCAGACCCCACTTGTCGGATTACACTCTTGTTGTTGTCTTCTTGGTTCTGATCTAGTGTTTTTTCCTTTTATTTTTGTTGATTAGCGAGGAGTTTTCTGATACTATATGTGGCCTGTCATGTCGGAACAAGATGCATGTGTGCTTTTCTTTTAATTTTTTCAATTGTAAATGGTTCTTCTGTTGATTTCATATTAGGTGGTCGTTTCTTCTATCAGATCAAATCTTTTTTTGCTATGGTTTAGAGTCCACGTCTATGAGGCGACTGTATTGTGTAAACGAATGGCTCTTGTTAATATATTGATGAATTGCTGGTAACTGCATAGTTAAATGTTCTTGCTGAATTGTTTAGCATCACATAAGCCTGTTTGTCCTCGTGTCTTTTTATTGCTCTTCGTCATGCATATTATAGTTCTATGCTTCCTTTCCAGTTAACACCTCACGTTCTTTTCTCGCTGTTCGTTTGCACATGCCATTAAGTTGTTTTGATGACTGCATGTGATTACGTCCCGCTAGTTCCCTTGTCGACACTTCCTGCAAATCCATCCCTTTATATTGACAAGCTTAATATAAAGAAGAATGGGGCAGGTAGTTGTTCATGTAACAGGTTGATAACATTTTAAATGACCGCAATTCTAGATTGGGTAGCTGTGTATTTGTCTTTGTAGAATTAGTCTCTGCCGTTCGAGATAACACGTCTTTAGTAATTTGGACTTGTTACGTGTTATGCTGCAGTAGTTTCTTTGCGTAGTATCATTGAGGATTCATGCTCTACTCTTCAGATTAATAGTGTCACGGAACTAGGA
>NW_025893561.1:0-1063 GCF_002878395.1 Capsicum annuum
TTTTTGTCTTTGTTTAAAGTTATGTTTCTTTTGGTGTTGTGTTTCATGGGCAATGCAGGTATATCATTTCTTTATTTTAGACTTTTACTTACAGAAAAACAATGATATATATATATATATACACACATATATTGTTGTTAGGAAGTGTCACAATTTCTAATCTATTGGCTAGATTGAATTGTTTTTCTTGTTAATAATCGAAAAATCCCCGATGATAAATATTAGCTCACGATTTAAATCTCAATGGATAATTCGGCGGAAGCAGCCTGTAGCTGCAGTTCCCAGAGTTGGGATTCCTCTAGCATCGGCAGTTGCTTAGTCCCTCTATCCATGTTGTCAAGGCACTACTCTTTAAAAAAATTTATGTTTTCATTTTCAAATAATCAGTCAATCAACTATATCACAAATCACCAACATAACTTATGTTGGGATAGTTCACAATTCCATCACCCTTAATCTGAGATCGTAGTTCGAGCCTTGAGAAATTGAAAAAAAAAAATCACGTGAAAAAAGTGTTGTTCCCAGAAATGGATGCTGCAATGAAATTCAAATTTAGTGGGACACAAATGCTGGTCTTATATCAAAACTGGTTGAGATCAGTTATGACCACTAACATCATTTGATATAAAAGAATGCATGAGATCTCTTTATTCTTAACCAGAATCTAGAATTAGTCAAATTTATCTTTCTCCTTTATTTGTTTTAATTATATTACTAACATTTATTTTCTTCTTTTGATTATTGACAGAGGCAAATGTTTATCAAGCAAAAAGCAAAACACTCACTGGACATTGTCAAACATTAAGCAAAACATTCAGTGGACAATGTGTAGAACCAGCGCATGACTGTACAGATGCCTGCATAAGTGAGGGTTATCAATTTGGAACTTGTGGTGACTCCAAAGAATGCTACTGTGTGAAGCCATGTCCTCTAATTAAATGATTAATCTTCAATAATAAATATTTATTTTTCTTACTTTTTTGGTGTCATTGTATTTTTATGAAGCTCAAATAAATATATGGATCTACTTTGATGATCAATCTATTTCTATATGTTGCCTTCT
>NW_025893562.1:0-6153 GCF_002878395.1 Capsicum annuum
TAAGAGAATATGCGGAAATACAATCTGATACGGAAACATTGTCATTAACTCTGAGTTTCAAGATATGAGAATAAAAGTTACAATTCAAAACATCTGAATAAGATCTGACTCAGTTTGCGAAATCTCTACTACAACTCAAAAATGTTCTGAAAATTGGGACAAGGCCCCCCAGTAGACCAAAACAATGAAATAACATAATCTGAAATAACAGGCCTTCTGGAACAAAGAAGGCTCACCACCGAACGGATCACTTCTCTCTGGAATAGTTTACTAATTAGCCGGACCCTTGGACAGAGCCTCTGAACCAGGGAGGTAGGGGGTCAATACAGATGTACTGGTATGCAGAGAAGATCCAAAATAATAATTTATATTCAACATATATGAGAGCAATTTAAAATAGTTCATAAGCATATAATCTAGTAAGAAATCTCATGGGCATTTTCGAAAGACTCTGTAAAATCATCTGAACTTTGTGACACTCTTTGTTTTACTTCTGTGCTAGGTGGTATACCCTACAACTCTGAAATTCCACGGGCTATATGGAATCCACCATTGACTCGGCAGGGAAGCCTTCAACCCAAGTGTGCCGCAAGGGTTGGAGTCTCTGCTCTGCTACGCCACACGGCCGTCGCCAGCATAAAAATAATATACCCGGATCGGCAAATCACAGTTTTAGTTACTTGAAATCAAGCCTTCTTCGGGTAACCACCTAACCCTCTTTAAGCCCATTATTTACTCTTTATAACATGCATTTTCTGAAAACATATTCTAAAAACATACTCTGTTATGACATACATTTTTATGGTATCGTCATACCATTGACTTGAAAGTCACATCTCTGAGCCATTATTAGCATATAATAATCTCTGTTTCAAAACGTAAATCTGGGACCACCATATCAATAGGTCATTTCAAGAAACTCTTTCTTAAAACTCATTTAAACATATGCAAGAACCTCTCTTTTTCAACATTCAAATACATAAGGTGGTCATGTCAAAAATGTCAATCATATGAAATTCTTTCTTTTTAAAACAAGAACGAAATCATACCAAGAAACTCCCTCTCATCATCATCAAAATCATGTTAAATACTTAAACATTGAAAAGATCCCCTTCAAAACATTAAACAAGCATCTTAAATCATTCCTAACAAGTTCATCAACTCTAAATCATCAAAGAGAGGAATTTCAATAATAATGCTCTCTATCAAATCTTCAACATCATACATATTCATATAGGTTTAAATCAATTTAAGGGGGAAAGGCTAAAGGCCAAAACTACAATATCATTAAACATGCATAAAGCATAGTAAAATCATGAATCTTAAAACCCTTTTAATAAATTCATGCTTGATGATTTTTAAATCATAATTTGGGTGTTTTCAATAAGCCCATGTAGTTTTAGGATAAATCCCACGTACCTCAATTTAAAAATTTGATGGATGATTCTTGAAGCCTACGGTTCGGGGATTCTAAATCTTCACTCAGTTTCAAAAATCCACAATTGAATCTTGAGTTAATTGGGTGTTTAGTTTGAAACCCCAGAGAGTGTTCTTGTGAATTTTTTTGAAGAGTATATGAATAATGTGGTCACTTGGGAGTATAATCCTGTGTTTAAGCTGATAAGGATGGTGCAAATTACCTAATATACCCTTAATGAGACGGAATAAAATATAACTGGGAGCCCGATTTTATGGGCCACCGCGACACACCACAATCGCGTTGGCTTACTGAAAATTAACGAATGGGATTCTTAGGGTCACCGCGACATGGAGCCATCGCGTTGTCCCACTGGTTGGGACCTGGAATTTTAGCGCGACATGCCACAATTGCACTAGGCTACTAGAATTTGACAATTGTTAAATAGACTACCTCCGCGACGCGCCAAGTACCAAAATGATAGTGTTTTACGACTAGGACTTAAATTAGCCATAACATCTTGCCCAGGTATCGGATTTGGGAGAATCTTATATCGACGGAAATCTCATTCAATTTCCCACACTACATAATTGATTAATATGGAAAATTTGCATAGGATTTATGGCTTTTGGATATCTATGCATAGAAATGATGGTTTTCGTTCTAGTCCGAAATGTGGGGTGTACATTATCTCCCCCTTAGGATCATTCATCACCGAATGATGGGTAGGAACGTTGAAGCTTAAAGGTATGAAATAACGCAGACCTGATGTGTCTTCTAAGAAAGGATATAACTGATCTAAAACATTTAAACTTCTATCATCAAACTAAATTCTGAGCTGACTTGCCCTTATTTGTTTTAAGGAGCTGATTCATGCTGAGAGTTTAGGATTTCCCCCGAAGCTCTTATGCTCAAATCACACATATTGGATTTAGAAGTGATAACTTAGGTAAGTATGAATCATGAGGTAACAAGATTTAGATCATACAAAGGTATTACACTGTCTGAGCTGAAATAGCTAGAAAAATTTGAGATTATGTGCTGAACTTTTATGAACTGAGTCATGACTAAATAACTGAATCTGAAACATGATGCTTGGACTGAACTGAGTTCGCAACTTATACGGATGGAATAGATTATCTTTTGGGATGGTCATACACATTGGACTTTAGATAGTAGGACTGGGTGAAAAGGTGGAGAACCACAGTAACTCGCCTGCCTGACTGTTAAACTGAATTATATTGGACACTTATACTTAACTGGAGTATCTCTTCAACACTCTTTCTAAAGAAGTTCTAGTATCCTTCGGGACCAAAGAATCGATGACATGAGTTATACAAGACATCCAACTAAAGAATCACAACAATGACACTACTCTATAGCATGGAATATAAACATATAACTCATAAACTAGGATAGAATTACCAAACCTTAGGCATTGCAACTTCTTACTTTCAAGATTAGCCACACTTCTAAATACTCTCTCAACTATACTTTTCCCTTAAACACCATGCTCATTGATTCCACTTATTTTTTTTCACATGGCCACTGATATTTCAATCTACTAATGTCTAAACTGAACTAAATCCCCTCATCATCTTCAAGCCTAACTCAAAATCACAAGACATAACACATAATACTGTAGTACTAGTCCGAATTATGAATTAAGCACACCCTGCATTTCAAAATTCCTCATCTCCTGCATAATTCTTATTGCCACTCCAACAATCACCTTCAACTTCGTATTAGACATTCACAAAAACTCAAGGCATCCATCCATATGCATACAAACATGACATTTAAGCCTATCTTCTTACCCACGTATGAACTTCTAAACAACCACTCATAAAGCATATTTCTCATATTCTCTAATACTTCTATCCATAACAACTTCCCTGCACTATTCAGATGATACACATTAAATATCCTCAACTAACCAAGCCATACACAAAACTTCACCTTAAAATTCTTTCAACTTATAGACTTATATAAAACAAGCGCACAACAATTTTTCCCAAATACAATGCATAAAACTTCAACTAACCTTGACATGTATCAAAGACTCGGACTCAATTTTTCTCCACAATTACTGCCTTAACTCAAATAAGCATACAACCATCTTTCATCAACAAGAAATGTTTACTCTTTCCCATCTAAACAACCATTCATCATCACTATCTTGACCTAAGGGAAAATGTCACTGCAAATTGGAATATCGGGATCTGGAGCATAAGGGGAGTACTAAGCATAAGTTGATACCCTACTGAGGCGTGAGAAATAGAGCACTCATAGCATGGACTTATTAAAGAGATCTAATCTGAGGACGTACCCAATATAAATATGAATTTTTACTGATTGTTAAGAGTATCGCATGTGCATAAGAGTCATGAACTGCATGATCTGAGTTTTGGAATTCATAACTTACGGAAAGTTATTCTGACTGCTAAACAAACTAGGAACTCATCATACTAGGAACTAGGAGAGTACATGATTCCTTATCATATGCATGAACACCAGTTATGATCATGAAGCTAAAACATAAAGAATGAGTATGTGTTGGATTAACTGAGGTAAACCGCTGAAATACGAATAGATTAAGCATCATTCTTTCTCACGGCCAATTTCACAACTTACTGGCACATCTATTAGCATCTGGAAACTTGACTTGGTTACTCGTTCTATTATCTCCCCCTTAGATTTAAGCCATTACTCTAAGTCTGTGGACCACTATATACACTCTGGTACAAACTGAAATCACTTTTCTTTAGAGTCGGGGACATAACAATACACCTAAAAATAAACTTGCCCTGTAAGACGGTATCTTCATGTATAACAACCAATGCTATTACCTCCTTCTAAGATTCAACCCTTAGGTTTCTATAGCCCCAAAACTCATTATATAACATTTTAAACTTTCACCAACTCAAATTCTTCTAACACTAAACATGGATATCTCCAAACCTTTGACGGACCATACCACTTCTGTCATAGTCTACTAGCATCACGAATCCAAACTTATATCTCTCTACTATGAGAATCAAGATCATATCAAAAGGCTTAACATTATGTATCAAAACTCCTTAACTTGGCTATTTAGAACACCATATACCATCTAACTAGTCTTTCTCCACCTAGCAACTCAATGGTACCACTAGCCACACACAACATGTACTAGCCTTAGAAAAATACCACAACCTAATATCACCTTGGTATACTTCTACTTCATACATACAACATCATCCTTCATTATGAATCAAATAAACTTAAGTTCTTGCATGTAATGTTCAAGCCTATTAGGCTGCTTCCATAAAACTAGTATCATTAACTAAGAAATAATCACATCTACCTTCATGGCCATTAACTGTTCAAACTTAATGTCTAGGGCTAAACATGATTTACAACCCAACCTTACACACAATTCTCACTTGAAAACTACAAAATTAAAAATCAAGAAACAATAGTATACTAGAACTCCGTAGCCACAATAATCGATCATGTCCTTATGGTTTTCCTTATTATAATTCATTAACACACACTATTTCAACACATCAAGCCTATAGTTTAGCATCAATCATCTACAACCAATTAAGAATGCAACATAATATACTAGTCCATCAAATTGGGATATTCTACCCAAATATATCATTTTATTTAGATACAACCCACAAGCAAATCACCTTTAAGACATCACTGCTATGTCTCAAAATCTACTACATACCTTCTCACATCACACTTACTTACCCAAGTGTACATTTAGACTACCTTGAAATTCCACAAACAACCTTGTGTCTATAATTTATAACTTACTGGCTAATCTATCCATTTTCATACTTCGAGCAAACAACAACTCACCTTAGCTAATAAATCCTTCTCTACCTTCTACTAAACTAACACACAAGGACGTATCGCTTTAATACCAACTCAATCTCATGCAAAAAGTTTCGGCTATACATACATTCAATAAATCACTCTTACCACTTTTCTTTCCATTACGCCTCTAAACCCCCAGTTCCAACCAACACAAGAATCAACAAAATGGACATCAAGTTGCAAGTGAATCAGAATAGACCCCACACGGCTCCACTAGACTTTAATTTTCAGCAACACAATGGTAACAAGGTTAAAAGAGATAGAAACTTGACATATAATAATCAATGATCTAAGAATACATATCTTACTCTGTATGAATAAAAAAAATCTTAGTCAAACACTCCCCCCACAGACTACCATACAATCCTCACATGCTACTAGCTACCGCATTAGTCTATCACTATAAAAGGGGTAAATCATCCTCAAACATCAGTTATTCAACTAAACACATTTATCTACACATAAGTCATCATCACTCTAATTTCTAACCTTGTGACTTTGTATCACCAACTTCTTGGTCTAGTCTCACTACCAATAGGTCATGACACTGACACTTTAACTTATACTACTACTTGGGTGGAAATACAGTTCCAACATTCTGCTACCCCCATTCCCTCTTAAGCATGGCATTTGTAACATAAAAATTTTGAAAAGAACTGAATACACTTAATACCGCAGGCTCAAAAGCACAATTTCCTCAGAATCAAAATTCACACTAGAATCAATACACTCTGAGGGACTAACAGACTCTTCATAAGTCCTTACCCAATTTCTAAATCTTATATGGCTCAATCAGAAAGGACTATACCATTTAGATTCTAGACTTCTGCACCTGAATCACTTCAACAATGAGACATATCTGAGCA
>NW_025893563.1:0-1426 GCF_002878395.1 Capsicum annuum
TTCAGGCGGGGTAGGGGTAGGCCGAAGAAATACTGGAGAGAGGTGATTAGATGTGACATAGAGCAGGTATAGCTTACTAAGGACATGATCTTAGATAAGAAGGTATGAAGGACACTTATTAGGTTAGAAGTCTAGTGCTTATGGGTAGGTCGTAGCCAGTAGTTAGGAGAGCTTTGGAGTAGCTGGGATGGTAGTCTTAGGGATATGTCCATAGGTCGGAGTTGCTACTAGGAGGGTTTGAGGGTAGGGGTGCCTTTGGTTTGTTAGTGCATGGTATTACTTTTTGGGTATCTTATTTCTATTATTCCATGTTGTTTCATGCTTTATTATGAATTTGCTTACTATTCTTTGTCTTCAGTCGGGGGTCTATCGGAAATAACCTTTCTACTTCTCTGGAGGTAGTGTATGGACTGCGTACATTTTACCCTCCCCAGACCCTACTATATGGGAATACACTAGGTTTGTTTTTATAATTATTTAAAACCAAGTAAACAACCATATGGAATATATATATATATATATATATATATATATATATATAAAATTTATATTGGGAAAGAAAATCGGGTTTAGCATCCATTTGAAACCTTTAACCTGGATTTATGTAGCTTTATCATCATAATCCAACAATGGGTTATATAGATCCAGTGTTATCCCCTGAATGGGCTCCAGTGCGTGTCACCTCACGAATCGGAGATATCATAGAGACCGGGGATTCCCATATTCCCTTTGCCCTCCATGATATATATATATATCACTTAGGGAATTCTCATTTATCCCACAAGTATAAGGTCAACATGACCAACCCTCATGTTGGCAAACATGAGTTTCCTGTGTCCGTCCATCGGACTCACACCTTCATGATAAGCTATTACAACCTATTATTATTGCCTAATTAAAACCATTAGCACACAACCAAACCACCAATTCTATGTGTTAATTACCAAGGGATTATATAGTGGTGTTGTCATACCGACTATAGCTTGCAAGAAATGTCATTAGCCAACACTTAGAGGATTGCCATGTACCCCACATAATTTTGAAATTTAAACCAATACCATGGCCATCAAGTCCTTACGAAACCATTTAAACCAATTTAGGTTCCATTACCATATTATGCAATGGATAGTTTCAATAAAAGTCAAACCATGTAACAAGACCATCCTCATAGGCATTTTATCAAACATGTTGAGGGCATATAGTTTACAAAACCAAAACCAAGTACCAATTAACCATTCCCATACAACCACATGTTCAAGCCAACATTATAATATGAAAAACCATAAATAAAACATGGGGAAACATTACCCAACCATTACTAACAAAAAACCCCAACATATATTTCAAACCCAACATAAACCCACCATAATATCGTGAAAACCATTCATTAAAACATGTATTTAGTTGAACTAACAATGATGGAGGA
>NW_025893564.1:0-1046 GCF_002878395.1 Capsicum annuum
GTTCAGGACTGTCAGATACAGTCAATTAGACCAGTTCTTCATAATTCGAACTGTCAGAAATAGTCATTCATTTATTTAGTAAAATAGTATTAGTTCCTCACTTATTAGTGACTTACATATCAATATTAGTAAACTCGGTCAATCAGTATCTTTTTATCAGTAAACTCATGTTATCAGTATTCAGACTCCGTAGTCAGTATCACCACGAGTTCAGTTATAGTTACTTATGGATGTATGTATCTTACGTCCATACCAGTCAGCATTGTTCATGCATATAAACCCTTTGCATTTAGCCTACCTCACTCGTATACTCAATACATCCAGTCGTATTAACGCATTTGTGCTATGGTTTTTTATTCTACACCATAGGTTCATAAACATAAGATCCAGAGCATTAGTAGCATTCTAGATTTCTGCAGTCAGAGTTATCAGTGAGTCTTCATCATTCAATGATGTTATTATTTGGTTATTTCATTATTTCAGTATTTAGTTATTGCAGTAGACAGAGTTAGTTTGGGACATGTCCCATCAACTCCTTATTCAGATAGTTAGAAGCTTTCAGACTATTATGTTTAGACAGTTTATTTTAGTGGTTTTGGGTATATCATACCCCACTCAGATGTTATGTTTTTATCAGATTTGAACCTTATGGCCTTTCAGCCTTTATTTCTGTATTTATTCAGTATATTATGCAGTGTACAAGTACAGCTATCAGTCATGAGTTAGCTTGTGGTCCTTCGGGGTCATGAGCACTGTGTAGCATTTTGGTTTCGGGGCGTTACATAAATATACATAGCATCCTTTGGAAACCCATGCGTTACCATTGTATCTTTTAGCATTTCACATGCTCCACGCCCATTGGTACCTCGCACTTTCTTGGGACATACCTTTGGCAAGTACTTCATATTTCAAAGTGTCGACATCCACACACTACTCTGAATAAGTCACTTTATTCAGAACTCTCTCTTTCCCTTCGTAGTCTTCCGACAATCAGGGTATCCTCATACCTCTGGCCTATGGTGAGAACTCCTTTTGTTCACCCATAT
>NW_025893565.1:0-3584 GCF_002878395.1 Capsicum annuum
AGGAATACTTTCCCTTCTTTCAGTATTCATGTCATTCCAGTGATCAACAGTTCAAATTTAACTCTCAATCGAATCTGTTTCTCCCTTTTCATTTACAGAATATGCCTTCCAAAATAAGAAATAGAAATCAGTCAGCCCCTCAGCCCATCTAACCAGATTTGTTGGATGAACATGTCTCCTGTGTAAAGTTCATAGTTCCATTAACTACTCTTGCTAACTCAGTTGCTGCTCAGAATGAACGGCCAGCTACTGTTCCTGCAAATCTTGTTGCCAATACTTCCACAACTAGGATTTGAGACTTTTCCCAAATGAATCCACCATCTTTTTCTGGTCTAAGATAGACGATGACCCTCAGGAATTCCTTTACCAGGTTTAGAAGGTTATGGATATCATATGGGTAACCGATAGTGAGAGTGCTAGGCTAGTTGCATATCAATTACAGAATGTGGTTCAATCATGCTTTAAATAGTGGAAAACTTAGAGGGCTATAGATGCAGGGCCTATTGAGTGGCAGGAGTTTTCCACTGCCTTTCTTGAAAGATTCTTTCCCCTAGAGATGAGAAAGGCTAAAGTTTTAGAATTTTTCAACCTCAGGCAAGGAAACATGACAGTGAATGAGTATTCTCTTAAGTTTAATCAATTATCCAGATATGCTCCTCATTAGCTGGTAATAGCACGACCAAGAAGAGTAAGTTTGTTTTTAGGGTGAATGATAGTGTGGTAAATGAGAGCAGATCCATAATATTAATTAGTGAGATAGACATAGCTAGACTTAGGATCAAGGATCAACAACTAGAAGAGCAGAAGATTAAGAGAAGAGAGAAGTGGAATAATAGAGCTAGAACTGGTAGCTTTAATATCTATCAACCTAAGTCAAAGGGTGGTAAGCATTCTCAGTTCTGTCTAAAGTCATTTGTTCCATCTCCTTCCTCAGCCAATTCTTTAGCTCCTAAGTTTAGGGATGGTGACAGAGATAGAGCGCTGGGATCTAAGTCCCAGGGCAGTGTTAGCAGTGCCTGCACCGATCCTCTTTGTCAGAGTTGTAGTAACAACTATAAAGGTATTTGTAGAGCTGGCAGTGATGTGTGTTTCTGATGAGGCAAGACAGGCCACAGTGTTAGAGATTGTCCCATGTTAGTATTTTAGGGTCAACAAAGCCATTCCCCAGTTCAGTCCGATCGTTCGAATCAGTAAAGTGCCACTTCTAGCGCAACCAGTGGTCAGCACCTAAGAAAAATCTCCGCTCTTCAATCACAATAGGATTAGGTCATTGTGAATATCGACTTTGTGACACATTTTCCCCTTACTCATCATTGGCATGATTCATCAAGGTCATTATAGATAGGTAACCAAATTAGCTCATTTCTTTCCAGTCCATACCTTCTATTCACCCGAGGATTATGCCAACTTCTATATCAGTGAGTTTTTTTATATTGTATGGTATTCCATTATATATTATCTTAGATAGAGGTACCCAGTTCACCTCTCATTTCTTGAAAGCATTCTAAAAGGGTCTTGGTACCTGAGTTTATCTCAGTACAACCTTTCACCCTCAGGCAGATAGTCAAGTATAAAGGACCATATAGAGCTTGGAAGATATGTTAACGGCATGTGTAATTCATTTTATGGGTATTTTGGATGACCACTTGTCTTTGATTTAATTTGCATACAACAATATCTATCATTCCAGGTTTCAAATGGCTCAATTTAAAGCTCTCTATGGTAAGAGATTCAAATCTCCAATCGATTTGTGTGAAGTTGGTGAGGTTATAGTAGTATGGCCTGACTTGGTCTTCAATACCTTAGAGAAAGTTCATTTAATAAGAGAGAGGCTTAAGACAACTTAGAGCCGACCAAAATTCTTTGTAGATGTTCGCAGAAAGGATCTCGAGTTTGAGATTATAGATTATGTCCACCTGAAAATATCTCCCATGAAGGGAGTGAAGAGGTTAGACAAGAAAGGAAAGCTCAATCTCTGATATTCCCATCACTTCAAAATTCTCAGTTGCTTCGGTAAAGTAGCTTATGAGCTCGAATTGACTTTAGATCTTACTTCAGTGCATCCAATCTTTTATGTCTCCTTGATTAAGAAGTGCATAGGTGACCCAACAGTCATAGTCCCCATTGAGAGCATAGACATTTAGAATAGTCACTCTTATAAGGAAATATCATTCGAAATCCTTCACTATCAGATCCGCAAACTGAGGAACAAAGAAGTCTCTCTAGTCAAAGTTCTTTGGTAGAATTAGTCCGTTGAGGGATCTACTTGGCAAGAAGAAGTAGATATGAGGACCAAGTATCCTTACCTCTACTCTGCTAATTTAGAAACAACCCAATGTAATAGCTTTCCTTAATTTCATTCAGCTTATGGTTCAATTTTCAGTTTTAAACTATGCGCTGTTTTCATTTCAAACTTGGTATCTTTACCCTAACATGTTAAGTCGCATGTTCATGAGTCATTTCAATTATGTATTCATATATCAGATGTGCGTGATCAAATTATTAGTAGTCACAGATATGCATTCATGTATCAGTTCAGTCATAAAACAATGCATTAGATATGCATGATCAACATGAATCTCATAATGTCAGTCATGTAGTCATGTTTCAGTTGTTCATATTTAGTATATACTTTAGCTTATCATTTCTCCCATCTAAATCAGTCTCATTTGAGGACGAATATTTATCAATAAAGAGATATTGTAATATTCCGTACTTTTAATTAGCTTAAAAATCATCACAAAAATGTTAAAGACTTGCTTTAGAGGATGAATCCACTTTTATAAACATGGAATTTTAAAGATTTTGACTTTTTTTGTATGGGAAATTGAATAAGCTTCAAATTGTTACCAAATTTGCCTAAATCTGGTATCAAGGTAGAAAGTTATGGCCGAAATATAGAATGCAATCTTAACCACCTAGGTGTGACAGAAACGACCGACAGACCATCGACCTAACGATGAGCCATCGCCCAAGTCATTGTAGTAGAGGCAGTGAGTCAACCTTCTGACCAGGAATGATGGAATTGTCGAGGAACCATCGTGCTAGCAATAGAACATCACCCAAACTGTCGTAACCAAGGCAGAAAGATCATATTCTAGCCTAGTACAACTGGAAGGTCGATGGGCCATCGAACCAGTGATGGACAGTCGCCCAAGCCTTCGCAGATCTCCTTCAGCAATTTAAAGCTATTTTTTAAGGGTGTTTGGGTGTTTTCTACCCTTTTTAACACCAAATTATACCAGACCAGGGCTCATAACTTCATTATTTATCTGCAACACTAAATTAGGGTTTCTTTCAAAGATCAATCCCCAAGAACAAGATCCCAACCCTTCTTCAAGAAACTAAGAGATTCAAGTTCTTCAAATCCAAGAAATTCAAGAAACTCACAATCAAGGTATGTCAAGTGTTGATTCATGGGTCCCTTTCACCCTAGAAGATCAAGAATCTTTTTTAAAAATCCAACATTTGTGTATTTATGAATGTTCATGATTTAGTTGAATTAAAATTCGTGTCTATTTTGTTGTTGGGTTTTGATTCATGTTTTTAATTACATTTTTCAATGATTGATCCTAGTGTGTGAT
>NW_025893566.1:0-1411 GCF_002878395.1 Capsicum annuum
AACCCCGCAAGACAGTTCTTGAAGTGGAAATCAAACTTCCAAAAAATTTGACCTCTCTTTATCAGAAATAGGCTCCTGAAGGTAAATTTAAGGTTAAACAGAACATGGTGCAACTTTTTATTAGAAATGAAAAATTTATGGGGATTTCATATGTTGATCCACAAGTACACCTGCAGAACTTTTGGAGATCAGTGACACATTCATCCCTATGGGTGTATCAACTACCTATGTTAGGCTGACACCTTCCCCCTTTTCACTATTGTGGGAATATAAGAATTGGTTGAACGTTGAGTTGGTAAGTTCAATCACAACCTAGGATGACTTAGCCCAAAAATTCCTCATCTAATTCTTTCCATCTGGCAAGACAGCGAGACTGCGCAGTGAGATTTTATGCTACAAATAGAATCTAGATGGGAACTTATATCATGTATGGGAGAGGTTTAAATCTCTTATTTGGGATAGTCCATGTCATCATCAGTCTAATAAGGTACTATTTCACACTATAATTGAGGCACTTGATCACAACACAAAAAATTTGCTAGATTCAGTGATAACGCTCAACTTACACGTCAATTTAGTGGAAAGCGGTCGTCGTCAATATATTTACCCAACTTTGGAGTTAGGGTCGAATCCACGAGGAACTACGTGAGTGGCAATTAAACTAATTTGAAACTATAGCAACGAGCTATATTCAAACAAATGATATGAAAAGATAAAATGGGGGTTTTTTAATTTGGGAATTATGTTCTAACTAATTGTAACAGAGTTATTCCATCTAATGATTCTTTTTGTAAGTAGTAATTTAATGATATTAAACAAACCAGAGTTATGGTTACCAAGATGCTTGAACAACTAGGGTTGTGAATCACTTTAGAGTTCCAATTGACAACTTCAATTGCAAGAGTAGTTAGATCCTATTATTTACCCATTCGTTTCTCAACCTCAGTGGGTAACCTATCTTTTAACTCTATCAAACTTAAAGAATGCATTGGTTATTCAACTATTTTCTCACATAGGCCAATCCGGTTAAGGCATTTGCCATTAATCTAAAAATTAAAGTCCTTAGAGTCCATGTAAACCCTTTCTTTTCCCAACAAGCACTTTCCTCTCGAACAAGTGATGTTCTTGGGCTCACTTTTTAAGTTTGCAACCTAGAAAAGTCATTAAAATGAAGAAAGGTTTATACAACATCAATTACTCATGGAACTCAATTAGATTCACAACCCAAATTAGTTTTTCACATCAAGGCTCCCATAACCCTAGTTATGGGAGCTTAGCCACACATTTCCAAAAAAGAAATAGAAAGCATCTTTGTATCATTCATAAATAAATTCAAGATTTACTTACAAAGGTTACAAGAATTTGTTCTTGAATCTTCAATAGGGATGAAATGATTAGATCCACAAAATTT
>NW_025893567.1:0-7590 GCF_002878395.1 Capsicum annuum
TTTGAAGCATTCATAACCCCAAGGATAGTTGTTAAATGCTTCAAGATCCTCGGAGAGCTTTATTAAAATGAGTAGTAAATTTTTGTTAATGTATCTCGCCCATAGAATATTATTTACAAACCAAATCAAGTAAAATGATTACTTGTGCTTCTTTGAAAGTATTTTACCTTCCAGCGCTTCTATCAAATGTTTATTTTTAAAGTGTGGACCAATAAGGGACACCAAGTCATCACCATCACTTGACTTGCCTTTACCTTTTTTGGGTGTGCAAGGTACTTTTTTGGATTAGAATAGGTATTACTTGAGAAGGAGAAGGAAGATAAATTTTTAGTCTAGCAACTATGGCAAACTCCTTCCAACCAAAATAAATTCGCATGCCACAGTAATTTATCCACACCTCATTCATCTTTTCTTTATTTTCATACATAAACCTAAGCTTGAGAAGATCATATTTCATTTTCATTTGGAAACGAGCATTGTTGTCCTTCGGCAAATCAAGATATTTCTCAAAGCAGCTGTCCCTAAAATAAGCATCCAAATTTTGGTCTCAAAGTATTTTTCTGAAGGCGTCAAAAGATTTTTCCATGGCTGACTTAACCACAAAATCACCAGTTAAATTTGTGGCACCATCGCATTGCATTCTCACAGGATAATTATCAATGCTGAAGGTTTTGACCAACTCTTCAATAGAAGGGCTATTAGCCTTTGGATCATCTCTTTTGAAACATTCATCATCCTCATATTCATTTCTTCTACTTCTGATTGAGATAACGCTTGTAAAGCAAGCTCACAGAGTGGTGGATATAGTCTAACTGCTTCATTTGTTCCTTTATTTGGACTTGATTCAGTTTTCTTTTTTTTTGGGAGACACATTATCTAAAAATAATAGGAAAATAAAAAAGATTATCATTGATTAATGCATCGTTAATAAAAGGATAATAGTAAATCTAACATGTACAACACAATAAAATAACAATTCCAACAAATCATACATATGTTGCAATAGATGGGTTATCTGTTGCAACATATAACTAACTTGTTGCAACAAATGAGTAATCTATTGGATAAAATAAAAATAAATCACTCATCTATTGTAACAGATGACTAGTCTGTGCAATAGATCATTCATTTTTTGCAACATATAAGTGATCTGTTGGAACTGTTATCACCTGTCAATATTGTTTAGATTTCTTCCAATAGAAGGTTCATCTGTCTCAACAGACGAATGATCTGTTAGATTGTTCATCTGTAGCATCAGATAGTTCATCTGTTGTACAAAAAATAGTAGCAAGATTTTTTTCAATAGAAAAATAGAAATATCACCATTTGATATCAAATACACCATTTTTACTAAGAACAATAAAAAATCAATCCAGTAACACCAACACAACACACACACCAAGAACATCAACACTGATCAAAAACATCAATACTGTTGTTTTATTTGTACAAACACAAACAACAAAAATCAAACTTCAAAAAACTCAATAGACATTAAAAAATCAAATCAACAGTTCAACAATAAGAACTATAATAACAATAAAAAATTATATTTCACTCCAGAAAGAGAAGTGAAAAAATATCAAAAATTAGGATTTTCTTCAGTTCCAATTTCAAATTTCAAATATAAGCAACAAATATTAAAATTATTGACCAATACTAGAAGAGAAGTTGGCTCAAATTCCAATTTTTCTTCATAACTAAAAAGCCATAATTTTTTACCTGTGAAACAAGAAAAGAGATGATAAAGAACTCGAAGTTGTTGTCGCCGAAGAACAATATTGTCACGTCGATTGATAGTTGAAAGTCAGAAAGAAACTCGAAGCTCAACTATTTATCGTCAGAGGTTAAGGTCATTGGGATTGAAGGGAGAAATTTACAGAAATATTGATTGGGAGAAGTTGAGAGAAACTGTCAAGAGAAATGAGAGAGATGATTGATTTGAAGAGGAGAGGAGTGTGGGTTGATTTGTAGTTTAAAAAAGATTAGAAAGTTTTGAAAATATTAATCAAGTCCACAATTAAATTAATTAAGTTTTTTAATTATGTTTGACCCTTTAAGATGGTCAATGTCACCAATCCTTCATTCAAGACTTAAAAGACACCTTTCCTTCAATTTTCTCAGCTCACCTCCTCCCCACTGCCCTTAGGAAGTTTAAAATGATAGTTATTCCTCCGTTTTCAGTAATTTCAAATCAGTATCCTAATAAAATATTTAAATTATTTATTATAATAATAAGCAAATGGGAGAGTAATATCTAATTATATATCATGTCAAAATTTAGATTAACAAAAATATATAAATTAAATTCTCTATAGAACTAATTAATCTCTCCTTAATTTCTAAATCAAAATGAAAGACTCCAAAATAAATAAAATTTGCGGATAAGATAATAGACATAAGAAATAATAATAGATGTTATACATTTTTTCAATATACACTAGTTGTATTATCACATTTAGAGTTGATTTGAGGGTCTCTATGTTATAAATACATTTAAAAAAAAAAACAAACATTGAGAACATTTGTGTTATACAATTTCTCAATATATTATTAGTTGTATTATCACATTTAGAGTTTATTTGAGGGTCTCTATGTTATAAATATATTTAAAGTGAATAACCATTGAGAATATTTGTGTTTAGGAGATAAAATAGAACAAATAAATTTTGAAATCATAGAGATTTATCTTGTCTGAGTAGGAAACACATAAAATACTATGGACACTTTTTTAATAAAATAATAATATAAATTTGAAAGGGGTTAAAATTTAAAAAGGTAAATGCTTGACTAAATTTTTGAAAAAAATGTTTATTTTATTTTCATTTTGTGATTGAATGTATTTATTTTTATCAATAATCAAATAAATAAATCAGAATGAAAATATTTCTTACTGAATTAAGAGAGAAATATTGTATGAAGAAAATTAGCTTGTATACGTTCATCACCCATGTGTGTACAAAAAAGAATTTCTAGAAAATAAAATATGTGAAGAATGCAATAAATAAATTCACACCAATAAATAAATAAAAAGAAAGAGAGACAGAAGTAGAGAGAGGTGAGGAGATAGGAAGAAGAATGCTTAACGCTGAAGATCATAGTAAGGTATATATAACAGAAGTTTAAATTTCACTCCAACTCAAATTTCATTCAAATTCAAATTCAAAAATCTATCAATTTGTTAAAGAAAATTTGACTATTAATCTTTCTTATCCTTAATGTTTTAAAATGCGATATGACTTTTTCTTATAATATGTATATTTAAATTGAGAAGATTTTTTGAAATCAATGAAATTAATTCAAATATTTTTATAGTTAACAGTAATGCAACAAAAGAGGAGCAAATTGTTACTTGTCCTTATCTTTCCTATTTTACCAAAATCTTAGGTCTCCCCTCCCCCTCTTGATAAGTGGCAAATTTATCACTCATTGGCATCCAAATTCTTGTACTAGTTTGGCTAAGATCATGTAAATGAGACTAATTCTCCATTTGAATGCAATAATTTCTAGTTTTTGTGATCTTACAGGACCTCTATTGAAAATAAAGGGAAATCAAGTTGAATGGGAAAGAAAAGAGGCAAAAAAAAAAAGCAAAAGTTGGAGATCAGGAGGCCCTCAATTACTGCAATTGCGATCGCGGTCAAGCAATCAGAGATCAGATGACCCTCAGTTATCGGGATCTCAACTCAAGAGTCGCGATTGAGGTAGCGCGATTGCGATAGGACAGAAAAAGTTTAAGGGCAAAATTGTAATAGTTGACATATATGGAATTGGGGATTAAATAGGGGTTTTTAGCTAATCTTTTATCCATCATCAATTTTTTATCTTGGAAAAACTATTATGCTACTCTTGAGCTAAGAAGACATTAGAGTAGCTCCTAAGTGAAGGATTAGCAAATTTTCATTAAAAATTTGTTGAAATTTAAAGTTTGGATTTGCATTCTCTTTATCTTTCATGAATGAATTTAGTGAAAATTTTGGTAAATCCTTATTTATCATCTTTATGAGTAGTTAATTCTTTCTCTTGGGGTTATGCTAGAATAGGTTGTAAGTAATGCTTGGGTGTTGTTTATTCGTCTATCTAATTAGCTATTTATTGTGGGTTTTGCTTTTACCCCATACTTAAACTAAGAATAGTGGGTGAAAACCCCAATTATTTAGGATCTCATACCATCCTTGAAAGAGGGGTATTAAGTGAAGGGTATTTGCAAACAATAACTTGAGTTAGCTTGTAAGATGACATCATCTTAAAAATAAGGGTGTTGTTTGAGTTAACTCATTTGATAGTATCATCTTAGAAATAAGGGTGCTAATTGAGGTATTAGATTGATTGTTTGGCCACATTCGTGAGGTGTTCAAAAGAGCCCATGAATGAAATTTAGTGTTTTATTGAAAGATTGATGCTAATACCTCTAAATCTAGCCAACCCATGACTATAGCTAAATTTGGATAAATTTTTAATTACCCATGCATGAGTTTGCACCTAGAATGGCATGACCCCAAGATCCGTTCCTAATTGATTACACTCTAATTATTTATAGTGTCGAGTTAGTCTTCTAGAAGTCCTACAATTGTTATACTTTTGAAAACGTTCAAAAACCCCAAAATGTTTGTATCCCACAACAATTGTCTTTTATTTCGAACTTACTCAATCACCATTTACATTGTTCCTTGTGGATTTAATTCTGACTCAAAGTTGGGTAATTATGTTTTACAATGAGCGTCCTACTCCAAAATAATGGTATAGGTGAGTGTGATCCCCTCCTCCCCCTCCCCCCACCTTCCCCCTCTTTTCTTATTTTTTTTATATATTACTAATTAATATAAGTGAGGATGTACACTTTTTGGTCGTCCTCATGAACCTTGGTTGGGGACCACCTCCAATATTTACCCCATAATTTACCTTTAATTTCTCTTTGCCTGTTGATCTTTATTTTAAAAGTACAATATTTGTGAAGATATGACAACGAGCTATGTAAATGGTACTTTTACTTGAGCTTATCTCATATCATCCCATTAACTTTTAATAAACACGTGCAGAAGACTTAGAAAATTTCTCATCCTTGCATTCTCTATTTCACTATAAATATGTCAAATCTTCCGACAAAAGTACAATACCTGTCCAGCACCTAAGTTGAACACATAAAAAGTTTTAATTACAACATTAAATATCCAATTATAGATACAAAGACCTACTTTGATCTCTACTTCTTTCATTTGATCCTTTTTTAAGTTCCATAATACTATTATTTTGCTCACTCTTTGGCTTTCATAATCTTGGATCCATCGACCTCATTGGCGATCTAACTTTTAAATTTTTTGTAGATTTCTCTTTATTATTTTGCTCTCTCAATATCATCGGTTCTATCTTGAGATTTCTTATATTGCAATATATTTCTCGCATACAGTACTTGGTTAGTTACTCTTCTCTTTTTAATTTTTTTCTCGCATTATTTGAATCATCATAGTGCTTAATGAATAGTATTAATTTTCCTTTCACTTAGAATGTTTTGGTTTGACTCTATTTTTCTATATTGTTAATGAGTGATGTGAGATAAATTGAAGGATCTATGAGAGTTCATTGTATTTCATTTTAGTATATATTGGGGCTGCTCTGTTTTGATACTTCTAGCACATTTGCTAGAGCACATTGGATATAGGCTAAAAACAACCTTAAAACTGATAACCCTTCAAATGCTTAACTTGGGTTTAAGTTCCCAAGCATATGACCTGTTTTGCTTACTTTTTTTTTATTTCCCATCCAGTGTTCGATACTCGCATTAGAGCCTGGCTAATCCAGATTCGCGCCGGGTAGGGCCCCATTTGGGGGTTTAGCGCTCTCTACCAAGGATTTTTCCATACCCAAGGCTCGAACTAGAGACCTTTGGTTAAGGGAGGAGTAGTCCCATCCACTGCACCACATCTTTTAGTGGTGTGTTTTGCTTGCTTTCTCCATATGGTTACTTTATTATTTTCTATATATATTTTTTTATCATATGTATTTCATTAAAGGTGGTGATATACTTTAAGTGGTATCTTATTTGTATAATATAAATTTGAAAAAAGCAAAAAAAAAATACATTTTCAAAATTTTAGTTGAAAGTGTAACAAAAGTACTTTATTAAGTATTTAGATATTTAATTAAAATATGTCAAAAGTTTAAGTGTTTATTTAAATGAAATTTGCTAATAAATTAAAATTTTATTTCGATCTGTCTAAATTTGATCGTCATCGTAGTGAATATTATAATATTAAACTTATTATGTCAATACAAACGGCTATACGTGACCTATTCTCATTTTGCATTTAATTTCTTTTTTAAAATTTAATTTTAAGGGGCATCTCTAATTGGTGTATCCTATTGATATTTTACATAGTTTTTGTTATCTTTTCTTGCTCCTCCGCCATTTATATTCATATCCTATTACAACTTTTAATTAGTCCAATTTTTCATATGTGTTTTCTTAATTGTGATTTTGTTTTAAAATAAATATGTATTTAAATTTTCAAAAATACTTTAATTATAATCTTTCTAATATGTCCTTGAGTTTACATATAGTAATCAATGTAAATTTCAAGAGAGAGAAAATTTAACTAGGGTTAAATTGGTAAAGTAATCTTTAACTTTTTAGAAGTAAAAGTTTATTAAAGGGTGTGTCCAAGCTAAAAGGAGAACTTATAAGCTTGCATTCACTTTAAAAAGAATTTCAGTTGTAAGGGTAAAATAGAAATTTTTTAGTTCATTCTCTTTTGTTTTGAAAATTGACAAATAATTTGGGACTATTATTTTTGATAATATGGACAATTAATATGAGATGGATGGAGTATGTAGTTTTTAAATCTTGTGGTCTTAGACTTGCCATGTAGAATGTAAAACAGAAAAAAACTTACTAAATATAGATCACGCCTCTCTTTTTGGAATATATTAAAAAAGTAAGATATTTAACTTGAGATGAAGGAGTAGCAAATTTTAAAATCAAATTTAAGACAGCTGAATTTTTACATAACCAAAACCTTATATTAATTTGGTACTATTTATTAAGGTAATGTAATGAAGATTACTTTTTATTTATAGATGAAAATGATTTTATAAGGAATATATCAAAACTAAAAATACTATAACTATGAATAAAAAAGCCAATTAGATTACTCTTTATAATTTTTTTTATTATAAGTTTTGGAAAAATTTAGTAATAGTGAAAATTTATGAATAATTTATTTTAACGTGTCATTAGGTTTTATTAATTATGAATTAAAATAATATAATATAAATTAAAATTTTACATTAAAATATCATTATTTTTATATTTAGAATTTGGGTTCGAGTTTCGTACGAGCCACGGATATATATGTATGTATGTGTGTATATATATATATATATATATATATATATATATATATATGTATATATATGTGTGTGTGTATATATATATGTATGAGAGGTTGTATGATTTTCAAACTTGAATACCACAAGCAATTAACATTTTATTAGGAACTCAACTCATTTAATTAATTTTAAAAACAAAGAAGACAATGTTTCATTTTTTTTTCTAAATCAAGATGTGCCCAAAAGTGTGCTTTTAAAAATCAG
>NW_025893568.1:0-1664 GCF_002878395.1 Capsicum annuum
CTATCTGATGGGTGACCTCTGTAAGTACTGATAATTAATAACTTTATAGTCCAGCTTGTAATCGATTGCTTATATTGTTGCCACAAGTCCAACAAGCATCTTTAACTTTAGAGGTTTTGTGCTTGGTGGATTTTCTACTTGGTTTATAAGAATCTCGTTTGAAGGGTTTCTTACTAGAGGTAGCCTTCTTGTGAGGTTTGGAGGTTCTTTTCTTATGCTTTTTGCCAGGGCTGGTGAATCCATAATCTTGGCAGAAGGATCCCAGTCCATATTTGGAAGTACTATCGTTCTTAAGTTGTTTCTTAAGCTTGATATCGGTGTAGAGATCTATTCCTACGGTAGTGATGAAGCTGATTAAGTCACCATAGGTTAGGATGTCATAAGGGATTTTTCCCTCAAATCTGTCTTTAATTTTGGTTCGAACCTTTTCGGCAAAGAGGGAAGGGAGACCACTAATAAATCGTTCCTTCCAGAAATCATTGTTACAATCGGGTCGAATCATGACTTTGACAAGAAAGGTATCCTTATACCATCGAAAGTCTGCTAAGTCTTTGCAGGTGAGGTTGTTGAGGATTTCTAGGCTCCTATCTTGGAATAATTTGGGTTCTCCTATGAAATGTCTTGCTATATGGTATAGGAGAGTGGCGCAAGCGTCTTCTTTTGCAACTTGCTCAAGGATTTCTTGACCATTTTCAGTTTTAACGACTGTCTCAACGGCTGTGGCCCCATAGATAAGGTTTTTGACTTCGTCGGTGAAGTAGTTATCCCACCAATGTTTTATCATGCCAGTAAAACCTGATACGATCATGGTGGCGGCTTCTTTATCTGTGGCTCCTCTGATTTTGTAAGCGGTAATAGCCACGCCCATTTCATGGAGTTTGTTGTAGATTTGATGCTCAGCCAAACCGTCAACATTCCATTCTGTTATACCGCGGCCATCATGGTTGGAAGTCGAAAGGTAGGGATTTTCTTCAAACTGAACGTCTAGAGGAGAAGGTTTTTTGTAATAGTTTTTTCTAGTAGAAAAACGATCACTGGTAAGTTTTGAAAGAGAGTTTTTCTAGTTGCTGGACTCAGCTTTCTGGTTGCTGGATTCAGCTTTCTCAGAGATTTTAAACTTAGAAAGTTTGTCATTGATCTGTTCCAAGATTCTTCCCGATACCTTAAAATCATCGCTGAGATTAGGGAATTTTTCCTTTTGGAATTCAGGAATCTTGAAGATGGGATTGGTTATAGGATTGGGATTTGAAGTCCCTTTCTCAGGAGCTGGGAGACTAAAAGGAAGAGCAGAATTCTTAGTATCTCCGATTTGCTGGGAGATAGTGTGAAGGACCTGATTGGTATAGTTGTTTTGTTCAACTATCCTGTCAAGGTCTCTATTGATAGGGTAGAGAGAGGTCGGTCATGCTTCTTCTTGAAGGGAGAAGCATTGAGGACTTCATTGGAATGAGGGATTTTTATCCCTTCCAGAGGAGGGGTAACAGATTCAATTATCTTGTTACTTTGGGTATACCATTTGTTAATGATAACGTTGAGGGACTCATTTTGATTCTCCATTCTCCCGGTGAATTCAAACTATCGGAAGAATTCTATATCACAGCGGAGTTTTTTCATATCGGCTAGCCATAGCCGACCAAACTCCTTTTGTTGCTCCTTAGAATAGG
>NW_025893569.1:0-2629 GCF_002878395.1 Capsicum annuum
GACTGGCACCCGTTGCCGGTAAGGCTCGGGAGAACCAACCTGTAGCAATATATTACCTATGAACATTATAAGTTCCTTTCATACTAAACATGCCCTCAAAAGACAAATAGGACTAGCAAGTCAAAAGATATTATATGACTAGGCCGTTGGAGCCACAATGTCTACGATACGATACATGACCATACTATACTTAACGTAGTCTACAAGGCCTCTAGACAAGAAACATTATCTTATAAGGGTCGGGAAAGGCCCCGCCTCATGATAAGATACTATACAATGCAAAAAGATATGATAAGACTCAAAGCCCCGAAGCAACCTGGAGCTCAGTGACTGCGGTTGATATCCTGTACTCTTACTAGGGAGGTTTATTAGCTTCTGTACCTGCAGCATGGAATGCAGGTCCCCCAAGAGGGACGTCAGTACGAAATAGTGTACTGAATATGTAAGGCAACATGTACTATATATGAGATAAAAAAAAAAACACTCAAATGAAACCATGTACTGCTGTAGGGTAAAAGACCACCTTTATGAATATTGTGAAGTCATGTATCTTATAACAATTATGTTACTTTACTCTTATTACTTGAATAATCTGTGCACAGCATGTAATACAAATGACCAGCTGATCAGTGGTAATGCTATATCAGGATCGACCCATGCTAGGCTTTCCTTTCACCCCTGGAATACCCCCTGTAATATTGGGATTGACCCATGCTAGGTGATTCTTTCACCCCTGGGATACCACCCAACAGAAGCAACTGTATACATATATCTTCTTATTACTTTTGAGATGAATCTTTGGTGGTCGTAACATTTGAGCTATAAGACTATAGGCATGACAAATGACAAGTATGTGTCCATGTAACATCATATCATAATGAAAAGAGTGGGTTGTACAATTAGTGAAACATGTAGGACATAAACAACGTATGAACTTTATTTAGCTAAAAAGAAGACTCATAGGTCATGGTACCCAATGTATGTATGCAGCAGTGACAATGCTCGAATCTGGACACACAAGTACATGTTAAAGAGTGGAGTGGTTATGTCAAAGTTTGTAAAGATCTCTATGTGCCAATGAAGACTTTGGATTCCATGCCAAATAATAAGAGATCGAATAGCCTTACATACCTCGACATATCAACTTGTTTTTACGTCGAAATGACTTCTTTTATTCCAACTATTTATCTACAATATCATGTTTTAAAGCTAGTATTAGCAGCTAATCAATGCATCTGGACAGCCCAATCTCACAAGACACAACACTTTGGCAACAAACGTATAACCATCAACTCAATGGTGTTATTCCGACTTTCTCAATTCTAACTGTATTCAACCAGCATAGATTATCATATACATGATGTATACAGCCTATACTAGTTCTATAACATGCTGGCAACAGTCCATACCTACAACACATAACCATTTTACTAAACGCTCAACTAAGAAGCACAACATCTCGTCGTCTCCCTACATTTCATCGTTAACAATTCATACTTGTCCCAACTTTGAACCAGATGCTCCCAACATATATATACATCAAATAAATCTTAACATAGTCACAAAATAGCTCAAAACGTAGGGGGAAACGTGAAACAACAGCCCCCTCAACAAAACAGTCCAATACCATTTTGGAAGCACATAAGATCATATAAGGATACTTGTTTCCAAAGAACTAACAAAACAGTCCAGCAACCTTGGCAACCATATACACACTATAACATGTTAATAACCTCAACTTTACATCATATTAAAGTGAAAAATCAGGGTAAAAATCATTCCAAAGCCAAGAAAACCAAACAACAACTTTCAGGACACAAGCTGTCCAGAAATTCCTGCACAGTGAACCAGCCAACTTATCTTGTTTTCCATGGAAAATTCATATCAAGTATATGGTTATTTTTACATACCTTAACTCCCAAGGTGTAGGTCTAATTCAAGAACTCAAAAAGTAGCCTTTGGTTGCCTTCCAAGGTGAATAAATACCAAGAGAAACTTAGAGAGAAATTCTGAAATTTTTTGGTCTTTTCTTTGGTTAACCTAGAGCTCGGTTTTGGTCCCTTTTTAAGGAGACTTTAGACCGACTTTCTCCTAATATTTGTAGCTGATTAACTCAAGTTGGTCAATGACTAATTTTCCCCTTTCACTTGGGCCTTTTGGATCTCTAAATCAATGGGCTTTAGTGGCCCATTTCCTTACTCTTTCTTGCACTTTGTTTGGGCTCAATTTTATTAGTAGTGAATGAATGTAGTTGGGCCTATTATATAAAAATTTTGGGCTGAACATCTTGGCCCAATATAATGTTAAACCATTGGCTTAAATAGCCTCCCTAACTTGGGCTTCGTTTGTCACAAGACTTGGAAAGTTTCGGCGTGGAGCCTTGTCTTCGTTCCCCTTTCTTTTTTACTAACGTCTAGACTTCAAGTGAGTTCACTTATGAATGAAGCTTCCTAAATTCCATAAGCATGTCAATGATTTTCTCCGTTTAAGGCCACAGTCTCTAAATAGATTTCCATATAGTGCCCCAATCCAACACTTGAACACTTGAAAAATTTTGGTAGTAATTAAATCAAGTCGTATGTCATTTTATGTGAACATTACTAGTACATGTAAAATGTGGGGTGTTACA
>NW_025893570.1:0-2438 GCF_002878395.1 Capsicum annuum
TAAAATAATGACAAATCAAAATCACAGTAAAATCCATATACACATAGTGTACATACATACACACACACATATATATATATATGTATATCTATATATGTAATACCCCGTATTTCCCAAGACTAAATTAAATCTCAATACATGAGTTATAAAATATAAAATTTTTAAAATACTTAGTATTTTTCAGTTTAGAGTCTTCCGTTGCATAGGAAATTTCATTAGCTTTCAAACAATATAAAATTCGCCCAAATCCGACACCCGGGCAAAGAGTTGTGGCTATTTTTGTAACATAGTATGTCAACTGGCACTCCGGAGCATCGCGGAGCCAAGACAAACGGCATTTGGAAATTTCTAGTGAAGCTCTGCGATATCACCGCATCACGCCACTAGCCAAATTCATAATTTACCAATTCCAAAAAGGCAATACGATCATGGTGTGACGCGCCAAGGTCAAAATTTGAAATAAAAAAGGGTACCGCAATTCCACCGAGTCGTGCCAAGCCCTCAGTTCCCAATTGTCATTTTCCAATGGCCCGATGCGATCATAGAGCATCTCTCCAGAGGCCCAAATCAGAAATTTTTGATGAAAATTTTAATTGATGTCCAGGGTTAAATTGATCTTTTTCTATAATTTTTAATGCACCCAGATGTGGGATTTAATACCTAAAAATATTTTAAGTCATTCATTATTCAACTTTTACCCCAAAATCAAGGCATTCTCTCTCCAGAAAATAAATCCCAGCTTCAAGAAATCAAGATCAGGCCTGAGAATTTCACCAAGAACTTCAAGAAACTCCCAAATTAAAGCATGTTAGGTGTTCATCTGTGGGTCCCTTTCACCCAATTCAAGAATACCATATACTATATAACTAGCCTCCTTCTCACTTAGCCACACAAGGGTACAATCTAAGCAAATAAGACATGTAAGAAACTTTCATGCATCTAAAGAATATCTTGGGTACATATCTACATTTTACCAACACCATCATACTTAATTGTGAATGAATGAACTTAAATTCTTGCATATGTTATTTTAAGCCTACTAGATCTCCTTTGATATAACTAGAATCACTATCCCAAGCAATCATTATTTACACCTTCCTGATCATCTACTATTCAAACCTAGTATCTAGTACTAGACTTTATTAACAACACAACTTCACATACTATTCTTGCTTGGCACATACTATTATGATCCATTAGCATATCCTCTTTTCTCAGATCACAACTATTTATCCATCAATATGTCTAATTTATATTCATAACTCTATAAGAATCAAAAAATTTCCTTTTCACAATCACAAAGGAAAGATTATATTAACAATCCTTACCAACCTAATACTTTCATTAATAACCTATACTTTTCTAACACCATGAAATACCATCAAGAACGTATTTCCTACTTCAAGCATACTCCAAGTAACATTAACTAGTAACTCATTCTCTACCTTCTACCATGATATCTAAACCACACTCACTAACCCTTAGTTAACACACAAAGACATATCAACTCAATCCTAACTTAATGGCATACCTAGATCTATCTGCTTTTAACCAATTGCTATCCCTATCTTTCTTTTCACTACACTTTTTAATTTATACTCTCGACTTTGAGGACATTTACCATTTATAGATCATAGCACCTAAATTACAATCTTCCTCAATGCTAACATAATTCAATAATATAGGTACATACATTGTCCTCTAATAAATGTTATCTATAATGAAGTGTCACAACCCAAACCAGGGCTTGACAGTTATGAGTATCTCAAGTCTGTTGTGGATTGGAGACCACCACCTTTGCCTGGCCAAATAGGGCACAATACATATAGCAACGGATGAATTTTGAAATATATAACAGGACAAAATACACAACAATAAGAGTGTGCTAAGAATCCATAATACCAACTCCATATCCACAGTAATCCACAAAGCCTCTAAACAAACCAAAACCAATCTAAGTCAGAACGTGACCCCGGTGATAAATAAAATAATCTAATAGAAGTAGTCTAAGACATTAGTGAAACAACACTTTGAAATGATAGCCCTTTTGGGGGATAGAAGCTCACCATTTGTAAGATAACTACTGATGAACCAAAAATTCTATCACTGCATAGAAAAATAGAAGTGTCTTTGTTCCATGCGTCACGTGGGGATACATCGTCCGAAGACAGTTAGCGGGGTAAGCGCTAGCATGTAACTTAGGGAAGGGGTAAAATAATGACAAATCAAAATCACAGTAAAATCCATATACACATAGTGTACATACATACACACACACATATATATATATATGTATATCTATATATGTAATACCCCGTATTTCCCAAGACTAAATTAAATCTCAATACATGAGTTATAAAATATAAAATTTTTAAAATACTTAGTATTTTTCAGTTTAGAGTCTTCCGTTGCATAGGAAATTTCATTAGCTTTCAAAC
>NW_025893571.1:0-1413 GCF_002878395.1 Capsicum annuum
GTCCTATTTTTTTACTTTCAACCGTTGAAATCTAACACATTTAAATTATTTTGTTCGTCTATTCTTGTCTAAGCAATTTCAACATTTTTAAAGGCATAAATTCATCACTATCCAAACAAAAATCATAAAGAAGACCACTATTTTTACTTCATTCTAGAAAATTATATGAATTTATTCTAATATTTGTTGTTTCATGAAAATTTTAGATACAATTTATAGTTGTAGACTTGTAGTGGAATTTAGAAAACAACTCATTACTTGTTTTCACTTCTAAGTTTTAATACATAAACTATTTTAATTACTACATCCTACCAAGCGTGTCCATAGTGTATAGTTTCAAATGAATGAACCCAACAATGTTGGGATTCATACCGGTATCTCGGCTTGATAAAAAAACTACGTAATTCTATTGACACAATGAGCTAAAATTTTTTTTGGTATGAAAGATTACTTATATTATATCATGTCATAATTACATCATTCAAGGGAGCTATTAGTTAAACTACTGGGATACAACATATTTGCAAATTGCAACTATAGCTACAAGGATCCTGACAAATTCTGCTAGGGTCAAGATTGAGAGCTATATGTAGTGATTTAAGTGTTATATATTGGAGAATTACAAAAGTGTATGTGTTGAATAGATAAAGTTTGAGCAAGTAGCTTGCAAATCAAATCATCTATATCCAAGCTTCTAGTAGCTAGTGTTCGATGGTTGGGCAATGGGCACAAAAATAATAGATGAGCAATTGTTTCCTCTTGACCAAGTGATGTATTTATATCAAGTCATTGATTAACTATTTTATATTTAAATTTTTTACTTCATATATATTTTTCTATAATTTATCAATGTTTTATTTAGTTATTCTTCATAAAGGTTAAAAAAAAAAAAAAGACATATATACCATCATGAATCATATAAAAGAATTTCCCCCAACTATCATACAATATTCTAACACCTTTTTGGGCGGGTTTTTCTATGCACTAATGATCAAATACTCCATCTTGTCTTCAAATAATTATATATTTTAGTTTTAAAGATAAATTACATAAAATTTGATCCTAACATCTTAATGTTTCATCATATTAAATTATTAATATGAAAAATTTACAATTTAGCTCCAAACTAATTAAAGTTACTCTCGAAAAAATAAATATGACAATTTTTTTTAGATGACAAGAGAATATTTGATGTAAAGTAATCAAGAATTGAACATCGACAAAATGAGACACATTATTGGCAATAAGAATAAAAGACATTAATTGCTGAATTTAGTTGAAACGAACTACGTCTATTATTTTCAACTTCTAATCAATTTCAAACTATGATCCTATATGCATGTCCAAATGAAACCTTAATATATATTTCGGGTATAAAAGCAAATTTGAAAGTTTATAAGTAAGTGGATCAAT
>NW_025893572.1:0-62828 GCF_002878395.1 Capsicum annuum
CAAATGAAGAGGACTCACTGAATCTCTGCGACTGGAAATGCTACTGGTACTGCTGGTCTGGAGCTCATGTCTCTGAACTTATGGTGTAACATGAAAAGAAAGAACCAATGCCCAAATGCGTCAGTAAAACTGGAGTACTGAGTATACGAGTAAGGTAGGCTAATTAAAAGGGTTTACATGTATGAATAATGCTAATTGACTGACTGATATGAACGTAAGAGTACAAACATACATACATAGTAACTGAGATCGTGAGTACGTGATAGCTAAATCTGTATGCTAATACATGATTGGAGCTGTAGTTCTAATAATATGAGCGACTGTGTCTGATAGTCCTGAATCTGGTAGAACTTTCTGAGTCCCGTGCTATAACTGAATTTGATTGTATCTAAAAGTCCTGGTATACAGATATCTAAAGAACTGTCTGAGCTCTTTTACTGAGAATGATACAAAAACTATGGGAGGTAGATGCTTAGCTGGCATGCCCCATGTACACCATTACAACTAAGTTGCGGTCCAATCTCTGCCCCAACTAAAGGAGTGTCAATATTGTGCCACTGGTAAGGAAAATTATGAGTGACCCTTATCTAGCAGGTACTCAAAGTGAGAATGGTGGGACCCTAAACTTACATGTTAAGCCACCTCATCAACCCTAATCTGACAGGCTAACATGTCTCAACCTACGCTGGCTACGTAGTTCTGGAACACAAGGATGCCTGCTAAGAAACACACCCTACACTAGTAGGTGATTACCCATCCTTGGGTTCACTCGGTGCTAACTCCTACTCCCATCTGAAGAGACTAAATATGATTCAACTAACTGTACATGGATAGATTAATTGACTTTCATTGACTGATGGAGTAGTACTATTATTTGAGAGTTAACTGAGATTATGAGATTTTTGAGGTCTCCTGAGTCACATGACTGACTGAGTTCTATAGATTATAGCTTGACTGAGATTATCATCACAACATGACATGGCTCTAGGCACACAACTATTTTTTTCAGGTACGAATACCCCCAGGACTCGATAGAAGAAAACTGACACACGTGACATAACTTGATCACAAGATTTGAGTCCACAATTCATAATATCATAGGTAGGGGATATCATATTTCATATAGTTATTCAACATCTTAAACATTATAAGGAATGCATGGATATATTTTGTGTACATATTATATATCTCCATTATCTTGCATGCTTCATACCACCACAATAGCAACACATGAAAAGCATGAAATTTATATTGTTCATGTTAGATATCATAGAACCATACAAACATGAATTTCTAGCATCCTAAGCATTTTATCAAACACCTTGCATGCATTCTTTAAGGCATAGGTGGGTTTCATACTTGCACCATATTAAACCACCTAAAATTTATGGTTTTCAATTAACAAACATATATATTCCATGAAAACACCTTTAGACATCACATTGAAACTTAAACAACAATAGTCAATATGTACATACTCATATCTCCACAAAAAGTTTACAAAATAATATTTAAAACATGGTTCTTAAGCTCTATGAACGGATTGGATCCATAGATGAACACTACGCATACCTTAGAGATTGAATCTTTAAAGAGATCTAATGTTTTTGAAGGTTCTTGAAGAATTCCTTAGGCTTGCTCTTGAGGAGATGATCTTGAGAGAAAACCCTAATCTTGTGGTTGAGAGTGTAAGAAAGGGTTTTTAAGATGCTTAACTAAAGAAAAATGGGAAAAATTATGCCCCTTTAGGGTTATAAGTCGTGGAAGGTAAAGGAAAAGACCAAAATGCCTTATGAAATAAATTCCCAGTTGCTGAAAATAATAGCAGACAACATTTGTGACAAGGCATTAAAAATGTGGTGAGCCATCAAACATGTCGTCACACATAAGCTGGATTCTGCCTAAGGCTGACGACATTTGTGACATGGGGTCAAAAATATGGTAAGCCATCAAAAATGTCATCACACAGAAGCTAGATTCTGCCTAAGGCTGACGACATTTTTGATATGGTGTCAAAAATATGGTAAGCCATCAAAATTATCATCACACAAAAGCTGGATACTGCCTAGGGCTGACGACATTTGTGACAAGGCATCAAAAATTGGATAAGCTGTCAAAAATGTCATCACAAAGAAGCTGACATTTGTGACATAGCATCAAAAATATGGTAAGCCGTCAAAAATGTTGTCACACAGAAGTTGGATATTGCCTAGGGCTGACGACCTTCGTGATAGGGCATCACAAATGTGGTAAACTTCCACGAATATTGTCACTTAGGATCTGGTTTCTTCCTAAGGCTGACGACCTTCGTGTTAGGGTATCACAAATGTGGTAAGCTACCATGAATGTCATCACACTATTTCCAGCTTGACATGCCGGAGTAAAATATTAATAACTCTTTGCTCCAATATCGGATTTAGGCAAAACTTGTATCATTGGAAAGCTAATTCAATTATTTATTTGTTGATAGGTCATGAGCTCAAAAATTCTAAGTATAATCAGAGATGTACTCATTTAAAGTTGACTATACCAATATCCTGATCAATAATTCAATCAGTAAGGAATGTGTTGATTTATCTGATAGCTGGGAGTTATTTGAAGCTTTAATATACATCAAACTTGAACATAAAAATATAAAAGAACCCTGATGCACTATTTATGAGCTTGGTACATGGCTCTAATATTGGTTTGGATTTTTTGGGGTATTACAATGTGTCCTTCTTAGAAACATTCATCCTCGAATGATGACTGCTTGAGAGGGGAGAAAAGATAAAATGACGTATACACTGATCATGCTCAACTAGCACATGATTTTAGGACTGAGTTGAATTAAAAACTGAATATAACCTAACTAAACATACATATCGGATGCATGACTGATAAGCTGAACTCATGAATGCATGATAAGCTATGCACTGATACTTGATACCAATTTTATATTAGAATTTTGAATATGTAACTGAATAAGCTGAAGGAAAATGGTTACCTCAAGCTAAGTCTGAATTAGCAGAGAAAAGATGAGGGTATTGGTTTGTATGTCTGCTTTTTCTTCCCAAGTAGCTCCCTCCATAGACTAATTCTGCCAAAGAACCTTGACTAGAGGGACTTCTTTGTTCCTCATCCTACGAGTCTGATAGTCGAGGATTTCAACTGGAATCTCTTCATAAGAGAGGCTATTCTGAATATCAATGCTCTGTATAGGGAATACAACTACTGGGTCACCTATGCACTTCTTGAGCAAAGAGATATGGAAGAATGGATGGACTGAGGCTAGATCTAAAGGCAATTCAACCTTATAGGCTACCTTGCCAAAGCGACTGAGAATCATAAAAGGACCGCTATATCAGGGATTGAGCTTTTCCTTCTTGCCGAATCTCTTCACTCCCTTCATGGAAGAGATCTTGAGATAAACATAGTCATCGACCTCGAATTTAAGATCCTCTCTACGAGCATCTGCATAAGACTTCTGTCGGCTCAGAGCAGCCCAAAGTCTTTCTCTGATCAACTGAACTTTCTCTAAGGGATCGAATACTAAGTCAGGCCCTATGACTGTGGTCTCACTAACTTTGAACCAACTGTTTAGAGACCTACATCTCCTACCATAGAGAGCTTCAAATAGAGCCATCTAAATACTGGAGTGATAGCTGTTGTTGTATGTGAACTCAGTAAAAGGCAAGTGGTCATCCCAGCTTCCCTTGAAATCAATTGCACACACCCTTAGAATTTCTTCTAGAGTCTGAATGGTCCTTTTTTCTTGACCATCTATCTGAGGATGAAATGCTGTACTGAGATGAACTTTGGTACCAAGACCCTTTTCGAATGCTTTCCAGAAGTAAGAGGTGAACTGGGTACCTCTGTCTGAGATGATAGATAGTGGAACACCATGTAATCTGACCAACTCCCTAATATAAAGTTTGGCATAATCCTCGGCTGAGTAAGAGATACGAACTGGAAGGAAGTGAGCTAACTTGGTCATTCTATCTACAATGACCCAAACTGAATCATGCTGATAACGTGTTCTAGGCAAACCCATTACGAAGTCCATGTTCACTTCTTCCTACTTCCAAGTAGGAATAGTGAACTCCTGCATGGAACCACTAGGTTTTTTATGCTCTATCTTAATCTGCTGACATGTAGAGCACTTAGCCACAAACTCTGCAATGTCCCTCTTTATCCCACTCTACCAATAGATCTCCCACAAGTCACGGTATGGTACTTCTGCAAGAATTTGTTGCCTCAAGTCATCTACACTGGGAACACACAGATGACCCTGACGATGAAGAACACCATCTCCCTCTTGGGAGAAAACCTATATTTCCTGACTCTAAACTGACTCTTTAGGCTTGACAAGGTTAGGATCCCTATCTTGCTTCTCTTTCACCTCAGAAAATAGAGATGACTCTGAAATACTCTGAACACATACACCACCCTATGAAGAGTCGACTAATAGAATGCCTAGTCTGGTAAGCTGATGAATCTCCTGAGCTAATTTCTTCTTACTATCCTCAACATGGGAAATACTACCCATCGACATTCTACTGAGTGCACCGGCCACTTCATTGGCCTTGCCAGTATGATAACGGACACTTATGTCATAATCCTTCAAGAGCTCTAACCACCTTCTCTAAAAAAGATTGAGATCTTTTAAGGAAAAGACATACTGAAGGCTCTTATGATATGTGAATTCATCTACATAAACACCATATATATAATGCCTCCAAATCTTTAAGGCAAAGAAAACTGCTGCTAACTCAAGGTCATGAGTAGGATAATTCTTCTCATAGGGCTTCAACTATCGGGAGGCATAGGCTATGACTCTACCATGCTGCATGAGGACACAACCTAAACCTACTCTGGATGCATCACAATATACTATAAATCCATCGGAACCGTTAGGAAGTGCTAAAACTAGAGCTGAGTTGAGTCGAGTCTTCAACTCCTGAAAACTCTTCTCGCAAGGTTTTGACAACTGAAACTTGACCTTCTTCTGATTCAATCTAGACATATGAGATGAAATAAAAGAAAATCCCTTGACAAACCATCGGTAATAGCCAGCCAAACCCAAGAAACTCCTAATATCTGATGGAGAGAAAGGGAGAGGCCATTTTCTTACCGCTTCAGTTTTCTGAGGATCTACTCTAATGCCATCACCGAAAATAATGTGGCCAGGGAATGCTACTGATCTTAGCCAAAATTTGCACTTACTGAACTTGGCAAACAACTGGTGATCCCTGAGAGTCTAAAGAGCAATTATGAAATGGTCTGAATGATCATGCTCTGTGCGAGAATAGACCAGAATATCATCTATGAAGACTATGACAAATGTGTACAAGTACTTCTTGAACACCTAGTTCATCAATTCCATGAAAGTTGCAGGGGCATTGGTAAGACCAAGGAACATGACTAGAAATTCAAAGTGACCATACTGAGTATGAAAAGTTGTCTTCAGAATGTCACATTCTCTAACTCTGAGTAGAGGATAGCCTAATCTGAGGTCTATCTTGAAGAAATAACTAGCACCTTGAAGTTGGTCAAACAAGTCATCTATCCTAGGCAGCGAATACCTGTTCTCTATCGTGACTTTGTTGAGCTAACGATAATCGATACACATTCTAAGAGAACCGTCTTTCTTGCACATGAATAAGACTGGCGCACCCCATGGGGATACACTAGGCCTGATGAATCACTTATCTAAGAGATCCTTCAATAGATCTTTCAGTTCCTTGAGTTCTGTTGGTTCCATTCTGTATAGTGGAATAGAAATATGCTGAGTATCTATGAGAAGGTCTATGCCGAAGTCTATTTCCCTTTTAGGAGGAATGCCTAGACGATCTTTGGGAAAGACGTCTGAAAATTCATTAACTACTGGGACTGATTCGAGACTGGGAGATTCGGAAGTGTAATCCTTAACATGCACGAGATGATACACACACCCCTTAGAAATTATTTTCCTTGCCCGAAGGTAGGAAATAAGCTAACCCCTAAAAGACGAAGTGCTACCTTTCCACTCTAGGATGGGCTCATTCAAGAACTAAAACTAAACTATCCTATTTCTGTAGTCGACTATGGTATAGTACGAATGAATCCAATCTATGTCGAGAAAAACATCAAAATCAGTCATCTCTAACTCGACTAAATATGCTGATGTGGATTTCTGAAATATAATAATTGGGCAATTCCTGTATACCTGCCTAGCTATGATGGTTTTACCCGCTGGGGTAAAGATTGAAAAGGGCTCTGCTAAAATTATGGGACTGATTCCAAAATCACCTGCTATGTATGGAGTGACAAAAGACAAGGATGCACCTGGGTCTAGCAAAGCATAAATATGAATATGGAAAATCTGTAACGTACCAGTAATGACTTTAGGAGAATTTTCCTAATCCTGTCAGGTCTGAAGAGCATAGAGTCTATTGGGCGTTGCCCACTAGTAGCACTGGACATAGCACCCTACTGGTTCGGGCGATCGAATTGAGCTGTGGAATAATTTTGCTGACCCTTAGGGCCTAGATGAGGACACTCCCAAATACTGTGGCCTGGCTTACCACAACTAAAATAGACATCACTACCGTCTCTACAAATACCCTTGTGGTTCTTACCACAAGTCTAACAAAGGGGGTTTGTTCGGGCACTGCTAATACTGCCCTGAGATTTATAGCCTTGTGCTCTGTCTCTGTTGCCATCCCTGAACTTCAGCACTGGGGCACTAGAGAAGGAAAGGGATGGAACTGCGGACATAGGATGAAACCGCAAATGATTTCCTCCCTCTGATTTGCGCTAAGCAAAACTGAAACTGCCTACTCTTACTCTCTTGTTTTGCCTCTCCCTAGTCTTAACCTTGTGCTCCTCTATATGTTGAGCATAGGTCATGAGCCTGGCTAAAGTCATATAACTCTTTAGTATCGCAGACCTACACTTATTTACCATGCTATCATTCATCCCTGACACAAACTTGCTCATCTTAGCCCTGTTGTCTTTAACCATATGAGGGGCATATCTAGCTAGCTGAGTAAATATAAGAGAGTACTCTCTAATTATCATATTTCCCTGCCTGAGATTGATGAACTCAAGAAATTTGGCCTCTCTCAGCTCTTGTGGAAAGAATCTGTCTAAGAAAGCTGTGACAAATTCTTCCCACTCAACAGGACCTGCATCCTCTAACCTTTCTGCTAACCACTGCTTGTACCAAGTGTGTGCGATATCCTGCAATTGGTATGCAGCTAATTCAGCACTCTGAGAAGAAGTGACTCCCATGAAATAAATGACCATCTGGACTTGGTCAACGAATTCCTGAGGATCCTTATCTGGCTTAGACCCAAAAAAGGACGGAGAATCCTAGCTACTGTTGAATTGGCAACTGGGTTGGCCGGAATAACTGTTGGTCATTCATTCTGGGCAACTACAGACTGAGAAGGAGTGGTAAATACGGTCCAAAACTTCACATGAGAAACATGTTCTCCCAAAGGATCTTCGGGCTGAGGAGCTGGCTGATTTCTTCTCTATGGAGGTATGTTTCTGAAATAAGAGAAGAGCAGATTAGACTGAGAGACTGATTTGAAATTATGCTTACTAGCACGACATGAATACTAAAGAAAGGAAACTATTCCTAAAACATCTCATATCCTCCAGTACATAAATGTGGCGCGCAACACACTCATGTATAAGACTCTACTAGATGCGGCTTTCAGACTTCCTTGGACTCGATTGATCCATTACGGCTAAGCTGGGGTCCAATCTCTGCACCGACTGGAGGGGTGTCAATACCGCGCCACTGGTAAGAACAGTTATGAGTGACCCTTATCTGGCAAGTACTCAAAGTGAGACCCTAAACTGACATGTTAAGCCACCTCATCAACCCTAATCTGATAGGATAAGATGTCTCAACCTACTCTGGCTACATAGCTCTAGAACATAAGGATGAGTGCTAAGAAAAACACCCTAAACTGGTAGGTGAGTCCCCATCCTTGGGTTCACTCAGTGCCAACTTCTACTCCCATCTGAAAAGACTAAACATGATTCAACTAACTGTTCATGGATAGATTAACTAACTTTTATTGACTGATGGAGTAGTACTATTATTTGAGAGTTAACTGAGATTATGAGATTTTTGAGGTTTCCTGAGTCACATGAATGACTGAGTTCTATAGATTATAGCTTAACTGAGATTATCATGACAACATGACATGGCTCTAAGCACACAGCTATGTTTTTCGGGTACGAATACCCCCAGGACTCAATAGAAGACAACTGACACACATGACATAACTTGATCACAAGATTTGAGTCCACAATTCATAATATCATAAGTAGGGGATATCATATTTCATATAGTTATTCAACATCTTAAACATTGTAGGAAATGCATGGATATATTTTGTGTACATATTGTATATCTCCATTATCTTGCATGCTTCATACCGCCACAATAGCAACAGATGAAAAGCATGGAATTCATATTGAAGTATATATCTAACACGAACTTGTCATTTAGATATCATAGAACCATACAAACATGAATTTCGAGCATCCTAAGCATTTTATCAAACACCTTGCATGCATTCTTTAAGGCATAGGTGGGTTTTATACTTGCACCATATTAAACCACCTAAAGCTCATGGTTTTCAATTAACAAACATATATATTCCATGAAAACACCTCTAGACATCACATTGAAACTTAAACAACAATCGTCAATATGTACATACTCATATAGCCACAAAAAGTTTACAAAATAATATTTAAAATATGTTTCTTGAGCTCTATGAACGGATTGGATCCATAGATGAACATTACGTATACCTTGTGATTGAATCTTGAAAGAGATCTAATGTTTCGGAAGGTTCTTGAAGAATTCCTTAGGATTGCTCTTGAGGAGATGATCTTGACAGAAAATCCTAATCTTGTGATTAAGAGTGTAAGAGAGGGTTTTTAAGATGCTTAACTGAAGAAAAATGGGAAAAATTATGCATCTTTAGAGTTATAAGTCGTCGAAGGTGAAGGAAAACACCAAAATACCCTTATGAAAGAAATTCCCAGTTGCTGAAAATAATAGCTGACAACATTTGTGACAAGGCATCAAAAATGTGGTAAGCCATCAAAAATGTAGTCACACGGAAGCTGGATTCTGCCTAAGGCTGACGACATTTGTGACATGGCGTCAAAAATGTCACCACACAGAAGCTGGATTCTACGTAAGGCTGACGACATTTGTGACATGGCATTAAACTGTGGTAAGCCATCAAAAATGTCATCACACAGAGCTGGATACTGCCTAGGGCTAACGACATTTGTGACATGGCATCAAAAATGTAAAAATGTCATCACACAGAAGCTGGATACTGTCTAGGGCTGATGACATTTGTGACATGGTGTCAAAAATATGGTAAGCTATTAAAAATGTCGTTACAAAGAAGCAGGATACTTCCTAGGGCTGACGACCTTCGTGATAGGGCATCACAAATGTGGTAAGCTGCCATGAATGTCGTCACTTACGATTTGATTTCTTCCTTAGGCTAACGACCTTCGTGATAGGGCGTCACAAATGTGTTAAGCTACTATGAATGTCATCACACTGTTTCCAGCCTGACATGCTAGAGGAAAATAGGAATAACTCTTTACTCCAATATTGGATTTTAATGACAGATGCTCGTTTGAAGTTGACTATACCAATATCCTTCTCAAGAATTCAATCGGTAAGGAATGTTTTGATTCGTATGATAGCTGGGAGTTATTTGAAGCCTTAATATACATCTAACTTAATCATAAAACTATCAAATAACCATGATGTTCTATGCATGATCTTGGTACATGGCTCTGATATTGGTTTGGATTTTTTGGGGTATAACATAATTCTTCTTACCACTTCAACAACCTCCTACTAGGAATTCACCAATGTGCAATGCATTCATCTACTTATAGACCCACATAACATTCAAGCCTATCATTATAACCACATATGAACATTATGGCAAACACCCATAACATATTTCTCATATTCTCTAAACCTCTATGAATAACAACTTCCATGCACTATTCCCAAGAAAAATCATAGGAAATTTCAACTAACTATGGAGTATATCAAAAGCTTAACCTCAATCATCCTTCAACTTATAGCCTTAGATAAAAAAAACATATTACAATACTTTCTTAACTTAAAACACTAACTCTCTCATGTCTAAACAAATTACTCATTAAAGGGAGGTCACTGAAAGGTTCAAACATGAGATCCTGAAGAATTAGAGAATACTATAAATACCTTTGACACATAAATGAGGCCTGGGGAATAGAGTATCAAAAACATTGATTCATTGCAGAGATCAAAATTAAGGATATACATGATATAATATGAATTTCACAGATCATTAAGAGTGTAGCATGAGTACCTAGAACTGAAGATATTGTATAACATGATTACATAAGTCATGGCTGCATAAGTTCATAAACTCATGGAATATGATTCGTACTACTAAGTGAACTAGAACACCTTATACTAGAAATTAGAAGCGTACATGACTTTATGGCAAATACATGAATATGAGGTATGATCATGGAGATGACATGTAAGGCATGAGTAGATATCATGATGACTTAAGTACCAAACTTTGCACTGAGATACAAATAGGTTGGGCACCCTCCTCCCTTACTACTATTCTACAATATATTAGCATTGCTACTAGAATCAAAGATCCTAACTTAGTTATTTGTTCTATCATCTCCCCCTTAGATTAAAGTTACCATTCTATATTTGTAGGACCCTTTAATAAACTCTAAAAAGAACTACAATAACTTTATTCTAGAGCCCGATATAAACCAATAGACATAAATAATTTCACCCTGAAAGACTACACTGTTAAACCTACTGCAAATACTTCCTTTTGAGATACAATTCTTAAATTTCTATAACCCCAATAGTCATTAAATAAAAACTTGAACACTTACTAACTTAGAATCGTCATGAGTATCACCATACCCTGAGTTCACATCATCTAGAATTTCAACTCTTTTTTCTATTAGCTCAATTTTCAAAGATTCAAACTTAGATTATAATACTTAATGTGGATATTCACAAACCTTTAATGAACGATACTATTTTATCATAGCCTTCTAATATCACATCTCTAAGCTTATATTTTCACTAAAACATGAGAATTACCATCACACCAACACACCTAACATCAACAACATATAATTTGAAGTCAACAACTTAAATTCTTGCATACACTGTTTCAATCCTTGTTGTTCATCTTTCATACACTAGCCCGATAGATACATAATCTAATAAATCTAGATAAACACTATCCCATTTTGCTGCTATTAAACTTTTGGGTTCATGCTTCTAACTCTAGGTTATATGTTGTCATAGGTTTCTAAGGAGGGGTATGAAAGCATATCTGACTTAGGCTTAATGCATGATTTTTCAAGAACATGAATTAAATATTTCAAACTTTAAAACTTAAAAGAATTGATGGTATAATTTTGAGCTTGCGTGCAATCCCATAACTGCTTATGGGGACTGTCTTTGAAAACCCTATCTGTAAGGGTTTAAGTTTGGCTATTTTTTTTGCCTCAAGAATAAGTCCAAGATGGCACAAATGGTTTAACGTGAGAATCTGCATAATTTCCTTAGAGAACAATTTTACTGCATGATATGAGACATGAAAGAAGAAAAATATTTCATAAATTCCCCGTAGTCTTTAAAACAAAAGTACAGACAAATCTGTACCATTCCACAAGACTCTATTAGATATAGCTCATAGACACCCTAGGACATTTTAACTCTATGCTCTGATACCAAGTTTGTCACGACCCAAGACTATCCCTAGTCGTAACACGGTCCTTTCAACCACAAATGATACCAAGCTAACCTATGAACTGGCATACTGTAAAGTAACTGATTTAATATGTATAAAATAATTGAGTTTCCTATGTGGAATCAAAATCATAGAATAATCAAGATAAATACAACACTGATAATGTTTACAATCTGATTAAACTAAGGAAAGAACTTAAATTACATGACTGACGTCTATAAACCCCTACTATACTTACTATAGATACCTGGGACATTTCTCCAACAACTATTAATCAATAAACATGAATAATAAAAATAATGTACATGAACAATATATAACTGGAGTCCCCGAAAAAGGATAACTCATCATTTGTTAGCTAGAAACAGTAACTGTCAGACCATGATTTGTGGGCTACAACTGGTACCTACATTATGAAACAACAAAGTCATTCAGATGTATATATAGATCAGTACTTCTGGAATGTACTTAGTAAGCGGGGGTGAATGCAGTACGCAAAAATTAATAAGTACATAATCTTAAAACAATCATGCTAAGTGCAAGTAGACTCACCAAGTAATTGAAATCAACTACAATATGAAGTTGTTTGAATCATAAGTAACAAATATAATCTAATAAGCTAGTGAATCATTACACTTAGTTTCTTAAAACTTTACTTTTATGGATTAAGTAGAACTGAAGATGGGATACGGTAAAAGATGAATACATTAACGTACAAAACAAAACATACATGTACTGAGTTGATTTAATTAACTGAATAACTGATGCCTAGGTGATAGAGTGATTGAAATCTAGGTAAAGGGATAACTAATTCGTATATACTGAGTAACTGATATATGAATACAGTTTACTGATATTCAAACACCTAATAGCTGATGACTGACATCTGAATACTGATTATATAAAACTAAACAACACTTAGTCAAAATAACTAGACTAAAACTATGAGGTACTGTGCATATAATGTAAGCACTAACTGAACAACATTAAATCGGTGAGCAAGAATGCATGAAAACTGTAATATCTAAGGATGAAAAACCAAGCACAATCATATTTCTGGAATAATCTACAAACTAAAAGACTGAAATCTGATAAATGAATAACAGAGAATCTGTATGCTTTAGTCAAGCAAACCCGAATTGAAACTACACTAAATACTATACTGAGATAGTGGGAGGTATCATTTAACTGACATGCCCTAATCTGAGCTAATCCGGGTCCAACTTGTAACCCTAGTTGGAAGGGTGTCAATACCATGCCACGTGTACTAACACTGGTTGTAAGTCACCCTATACTAGAAGGAGTACTCATGAGATATATGTCAACCCTAAACAAGTAGGAACATATCTTAAACCTACACTGGCTACGTAGTTCTATAACTCAAGGATTGCTACTAAGAGTCAAACCCTAAACTGGCAGGAATACCCCCATCCCTGGGTTCGTTCGGTGCTAAATCCTACTCCTAATTGAAAGAAACTGAATACTGACTTGTGCATGCACTGATAATTAATAAGCTCACGTCGTGGTATTTCAAAAACAACAATGAATACAGATTCTAAACTAATTGTCAACTTGTAAGTCTATAGTGCTCAATATGATCACAACAAACTAAGTTTAACAATATAATTATGAGTTGACTGACTCATTACTTGAAAGGTCTAAAATCCTATAAAAATAAATAGGTATTAGGTGTTCATAACCCACCAACACTAAATGAACATAAAGCACGATATCAACAATTAAAACTGTAGTATAGGAATCATGTTTCAAAGACCCAAAACATCAACATTCCACAAAACATGTGAGAATCCTGAACTTGAATGTGGGAATGTTTTAAACAAGAGGAAATAGCATGATTACATGACTAAAATAATAAATCAGGGATTTAACATCGGATTAACTTAAAAAAAAAAGGACATGGGAAACTTAAATTCATAGATTGAGGAAGTCAAATCATGCATGGAGTCATACATGGGCTGAATTTAATTTAAATCACCATGGAAACATGTTAGTCGATCTTTCTTGAACATACAAAATACAATAATGATAGAAAAATTCTTTCTTTAATTGAAACAAGATGGTTTTTTATATCCCTAGGTGAACGGGTACCCATGGATGAACTCCCACATATCTTAATTTCTTCATTTCGTGATGAAATCTTGAAATTGTACTTGAATTCTTGAATTTCTTGAAGAAAAAATCTTGAATTTCTTATTGTTAAGGAGAAACCCTAATCTTTCTGTTCTTGAGATTTTTGATGATGGGAGGAGAAAAAAGTGTTAAGGGTTTGAGGATGAGGGGGAAATAATGCTACCTTATGTTTTAAGTTATGGGGGTAAGGTTTTAGGCGATAAAAAGAACAAAATACCCCTATGAAGATGAATAAAAATTTCTAAAATTTTATTTAGTTGATGACTTGGTTGATGGTTTGTCAACTGGTTGACAGCCTATTAGCCTAGTTATCAACTCCCTTAGATGTTATAGTTATGGGTGACAACTTGGCTGGTGGCTTGTCAACTGGTTAGCAACCTATCAGCCAAGTCGTCAACTCCTTCAGAGTTACTGCCTAAGGTTGATGACTTATGATGATGGCTTGTCAACTGGTTGACAGCTTATTATACTAGTCGTCACCTTGATGACCGGTGGATATTTAGAGGTATAATGGACCTAATTTCCCACTTCGATATCAGATTTAGGTAAAACCAGATGAATTAGAAAGAAAACTCAAATACCTTTCATTTGATATATAGTAGGACACCTGAATCAATATATTCTAGGAGATACACTAGTTTATAGTGACCCTTGTAGGATCAGATATAAAAACTCAATTGATATAAAGTGTTCTCAATTCGACTTTGATCTAAGTTCTTCCCATGAACACGATTCACATCAAAAACACCTTATACATAAAGTAAATGATCATGACACATATTCACATGGAAATCATGGGATTAGATTTTATACACATAGAAACAACAGTTCGAATTCTAGCCCAAAAATGCAGGGTATTACACCAAGCGAACACAACATTCCCTATTATTTGATCAATTCCACACATATAGCAAGATACAGTGCAGTAGCTTAAGAAAATTATAATACATATCTATAAACGATGGTCGTTGATCAGCCAACCGACCGACCAACACTGCCCAATAACCATTGTAGTTCAAAAAAAGCATTCTAAACAAAGAACCAAAACTGAACATCAGGAAAGTGTTGAGACATACCGCCGACTATAGAAAAAACAAGTCTAAATAGTCTGAGACATAAAAAACCAAAACATGAAATCTAGTCTTCTGATATATGAATGCTCACCACTCTAATGTACACTCACGAGTTGATCTCCCATCCTAATCACTAAGTAAGAGGAGTGGAAGTATGTCCAGTTCGTCTATCGCGTGGGGATACATAATTCGAAGACGATTAGTGGAGAGAATGCAAGTATGTAACTCAGGGATAAGGATAACATAGTGACATGATAAATAGTTCAAAATTATTCAAAAACAATATATACACAAATATATATATATATATATGCACACACATCACATATAGGGATAGCTGACACGACCCAACCCAAGGCCATGTAGTAATGGGCATCCCAAGTCTGACCAGGACCAGGGCCCATCCTCATTACCCAACCCAACCTCCAACCGCCTACCCTGAGTTGACTAAATTTCAAGAATATAACAACATAGCATAATTAACAATTACCAACTCTAGGATAGATCTGTAACCGAGACCGACCTAACCGAGTCCAACCATCCAAACCCATCGGATAACCAAACCAAACAATAACCAAGTTCTTGTCCATAACATAATATAAAAGAATGGAACAGTGAAAAATTCAGTCTAACAATATCAACCTGAATACAAATGCAAATACTAAGGCTGAGAGCAATACTAATCCCGCCCATACCAACCCATAGTAGTTCCACAAAAGCCACTACCCAAAAAAAAAATAATTATCTGATGAGGACATGCCCCCAACCATAGCTAAAACCAATATCCATAAAATAACCAAAGTATGTATAAACATCCATGATAGAAATAAAGCCTTCCAAAATATGAAAGCTCACCACTTCTATCTAATAGCCGATCTCGGAGTCAAACACTATGCGGGAGAAGTAGAATGTTAAGCTCCTACAACATGTGGGAATACAGCCGCCCGAGGAGGGGTTAGTGAGTGAACACTAGCAAGAAACTCAGGATAAGGATAAAATAATGCCATCCAGTAAACCAACCATATGCACACACACACACACATATATATATCCATATTGGGAAAGGGAACTAGGTTTATCATGTAGTTAAAACCATTAACTTGGGTATATACAACTTAATCATCCTTAAACCACCCACGGGCTATATGGGTCTAGTGTAGCCTCCTGAACGGGCCCAGATGTGTGTAGTTGTATGAACCGAAAATACCATAAGAGTAGGGGATTCCCAAGTACCTTTTTCTCTCTATGATACATATTACAATGTACTTAGAGGATTCCTATGTACCTCATAGTATCATATATGGTCTCCATGACCTCTCCTCATGTCGGCAAACATGAGTTTCCTATGTCCATCCATTGGACTCGCACCTTCACGGTTAGCTATCACACTATGACATTATTTCCCAATTAAACCCAATTCAATCAGACCAAACCATTTAACCATTATTATTAACCAAGTCTATAGGTAGTGGTATCATCATACCGACTATAGCTTCCAAACATTGTCCTTAGCCAACATTTTTATGTAAAGGGATTCCTATGTGCCCATAGTGTACATTATCAAGATAAATTGGGAGAATACCGTGTACCTCACAAGTGTATCATTATTAAGTTTGCTTGGGTAAATCCCATGTACCCCATAAGTTATTCATTAACCATGTTTACTTGGGGGATTCCCTTATATCTAACAAGGAAGTTTAATTATCCATAACCATGACCACCAACCCTCGCCATTTTAACCATTCAAACATTTAAACCATTTAGGGTTCCATTACAAAACTATGCTAAGAAATAGTTCAATTAAAAGTCCAATAGTGTAGTAAAAGCATTCACATAGGCATTTTGTCAAACATGTTGGGGACATAGTATTTCCAAAACCAATTCTATTTACCAATTAACCATTCCTATACAATCAAGTGTCCAAGCCACCATTAAAGCATGTAAAAACATAATTAAAACATGGGAATACAATAACTAAACATAGAATACCAAAACCCCAACACATATTTGAAAATCCCAAAATCATACTATAATCATGCCATGAAAACCTAGTTTAAAACATGTCTTTCATTTAAACTAACAGTGAGAGAGGAGTATCTTTCCTTAGATTATAAAAAGATGGAGAGAAATCACCCAACCAAGCCCCTAATTGCTCCTTTAAATAAGACCCTAACCTTTCTTTACCCAAAATCCTTAGAGAAAATTAAAGGGTATTTAAGACAGTTTCTAAGTGTTTAATGATAGAATAATAGGATAAATAACCTCCAAAGTCGGTTAGAAATAGGGCCTTAATAGTTTAATTTATGAAATATCCAGATTACCCCTACTTAAATGACATTAAAGTCCCATCATCGGATATGACTGTCCCATACCAGTCGTACCCTCCAATATGAGTAGTACCCACAATTTATACTGTAGGTCTCCATCTTTGACCTAATACTTTCCAACATTCTACTTAACTAAATGAGTCATACCCAATTATATGACTTGTACCCTTAACCCGTACCCCTAGCAGAATGAAATCAAAAGAGGTTTGAACACTTTTCACTAGACGAGTTGAGTGTACAACTCATACCATATCACAAGACCTATGGTGAGACACTCATACTCAGTTCCAAATTATTTTACTAAGTCTCAGATTAAGTAAAGGAAAAACACAAGACATATGACCCGTCAACCACTATATGGCTCGTACCAATCCAAGTCACATCCATTCTAGAAACCAATTCAACCCACCAACCAACACAGGCCAGCATATGACCAACCCATATGAGTCGTATCCCTTTATACGGCTATTACCCCTTAGTCATATCCTGTCCAAAAACTAGAAGTCCAAAAGGGTCCCAAACCTAGGGTTTCAGTCTCCCGCACTAGGATTATTCATCCCCGAATGATGGACCAGTTAGGTCAACCACAAATAGACTCATTTAAATTATCAAACATCAATCCAATCTTTAATAGACTCAGAAAATAAAGATTCAAGGAAATCAATCGTTTCTTTAACAAAATAAATAAATATATGGTCAAGAACATATACTTTTTGCCCGAATATCCAGAGTTGAGATCATATAAGGATACTTGGACTTCATGTCTGCTTTTGTGTCCCATGTAGCTTCTTCCACCTTGTAGATTTTCCATAGAACCTTAACTGAGGCCACATCCTTTATCCATAATCTACGAACCTGCCGATCTAATATCTCAACCTGGACCTCTTCATAAGCCAGAGAATCTGAGATACCCAAACCTTCCAAAAGAATAATCGAAGAAAGATCACCAAAACACTTCCTCAAAATAAAGACATGAAATCTTGATGAATGTAGCTCAAACTAGAAGGCAACGCCAATTCATACGCCACATTACCAACCCTCCACAAAACCACATAAGGACCAATATATTGGGGACTAAGTTTCCACTTTTTACCAAAGCACATCATTCTTTTCATGGGAAATACACTTAGGAATACCTTATCCCCAACCTTAAATTCCAAATATCTACGCCTTACATTCCTATAGGACTTTTGATGACTTTGGGCAGCCTTTAGCATATCCTGAATCACCTTTAATTTTTCCATATTTTGATAAACCAAATCCAGTCCAAACATATCTACCTCACCAAGGTCAAACAACCCAATAGAAGATCTACACCTTCTACCATACAATGCCTCAAAAGAGACAATTCTAATACTAGAATGATATTATTATTATAAGCAAACTCTACCAAAGGTAAATGTGTAACCCAATCGCCACCATAATCAATCACACAAGCGCAAAATGTATCCTCCAATTTCTGAACAGTTCTTTCTTCTTACCCATCTTTCTACAGATGAAAAGCAGTACTCAGACTAATCTTAGTCCCAAAAATCTTTTGAAAAGACTGCAAAAACTGACATGAAAATTGCATACCATAATTAGAGGTAATTAAAAATAGGAACCCTATGCATCTTCACAATTTCATAAAGATATAATCGCGCATAATCCTCTATCAAAACTTTATTCCTTACTGTCAAGAAGTGAGCCGACATTGTCATCCTATCTACGATGACCCAAAATGAATCAAATTTATTTTGAGACTGAGGAAAATTGGTAACTAAATCCATATTGATTACCTCCTATTTACATTCAGTCAAATCAATTTCCTAATATAAACCACCTAGCCTCATGTACTAAACTTTCACGTGTTGGCACATCATACACTTGGCCACAATATCAGCCATATCCATCTTCATACCACTCCACCAATACATCCCCTTGAGATCAGGAAACTTACTAGTTGAACCGTTATGTACAACATAGCACAATATATGCGTCTTAGACAAAACCCTTTGTCACAAACCATCGACATTAGGAACACATAATATACCTTGGCACCACAAAGTACCATCACCACTGATCTCGAATACCATTACCTTTTTCCTACCTACATCACCCTTGATCTTCAACAAGATAGGATCCAACATTAGTTTCTCTTTAATCTCTACACCAAGATACGATCAAACCACTTTCTGTACCAACACACCACTATTCTCGAAGACTAGAAGACGGACCCCAAGATTTGCCACGCAGTGAATATCCTTCACCAATTCATGTTTCTCCTTATCCACATGAGCTAAACTCACCATGGATAACCTACTAAGGGCATCAATAATAACATTAGACTTACTTGGATATTAGTGGAGACTCATATCATAATCCTTGAGGATCTCCAACTATCTTCTCTACCTGAGATTTAGCTTCTTCTGAGTGAACACATACAGTAGACTCTTATGATCAGAAAAGATGTTCACGTGCACTACATAAAGATAATGTTACCAGATCCCCACCTTCCCATGCTGCATCAAAACACAACTATGTCTCATATGAGATACTTCACAATAAACCACAAACCCGTCATTACCTTCAAGCAATGTCAAAATTGGATCCAAAGTTAGCTTATCTTTAAGCTTCTCAAAAATCCGCTCACAAGCATCCGACCTAGAAAACTTTAACTATTTTTTAGTTAACTTAGTCAATAGGGAAGCTATCATCGAGATACCTTCCACAAACTACCTATAATACCCAGCCAAACCCAAGACTATATGAATATTGATTAGAGTCATGGGTCGAGGCTACAGCTTTACCACCACAACCCTTTTTGAATCCACCATGATCCCCTCACTAGAAATAATATGACTAAAAAAAGTTACAGCATTCAACCAAAACTCTTAATTAGAGAAATTGGCATACAATTGCAACTCTTTCATGGTCTGCAACACAACTTGGAGGTGATTAGTATGATCCACCTCACGCTTAGAGTACACAATGACAAAAGGATTTAGAAACTGCCTGAAGACACTATTCATCAAATCCATAAATGTTGTTAGGGCATTAGACAAACAAAATGACATAACTAAGAACTCAAAGTTCCCGTACCAAGTAAGATAAGCTATCTTAGGTATATCCACTTTCCTAATATTAAGCTAATGATACCCAGACTGAAGATCTATATTAGAAAAGAATTTGGCACCTTGAATCTGATCAAACAAGTCATTTATCCTTGGAAGAGCATACTTATGTTGATTGTGAATGCATATCAAAATGGAACCATCCTTCTTGCGCACAAACAAAACTGGTGCACCCCACAGAGAAACACTAGGATGAATGAAATGTTTATCCTAGAGATCCTTAAGTGGATCCTTAAGTTACCTCAACTCAGCCAGAGCCATTCTATAAGGAGAAATAGATATTGGACGAGTATTCGAAACCAAATCAATACAAAACTCAATCTCTCTATATGGAGGAACACCTAGATGATCATCCGTAAAGATCTCAAGAAATTCATTCACCACCAAAACTGAATAGAATAAAGGACTTTCTGAGTTAGAATATTTAACCCGTACCAAAAGATTGAGACACCCCTTGGGCATTAACCTCTGAGATCTAAGATAGGAAATAAACCACCACCTATGAGTTAGGGAACTACCCTCTCACTCAATAATCAGTTCATAAGGGAACTTAAAGATAATCTTTTAGGTCTAATAATCCAAGGATCTATAACAAGAGTGTAACCTATCCATCCCTAAAATAATATCCAAATCCACCATATCAAGTTCAAACAGATCCAACAAGGTTGGATAGATACCATACATCCCTTATAGAACATTTTGGCAATCACAGTCACCTACTAGGGTAAAAATAGAAAAAGGATCCAAAATAACCTTAGGATAAACAAAACACAAAGACATATATAGGGTGACATAAAAAGAGTGGACCCTGGATCAAGCAAGAAATACACATCACGAGAAAAAAGTTGTAACATACCAGTGATGACATTAGGTGATGCCTCAAATTCCTGACAAGTAGGAAAAACATGTAACCTATTCTGACCTACGTCGGTACTAGGAGAAAAAACTAATGAAGAAATAGCACTCTTTAATGCTGAAGTAGAAGATAAAGAATTGGAGGCTTAATCCCTCCTGAAGCACCCTTACCAACCGAACTGTAAGATCCCTCAAAATCATAAGCTTAACCCAGCCCTTTAAAGCTTGATAAGAGGTCCTAACTTAGAAATTTTAGCTAAGTATTTATACTTAGAGTTATTTTAGCCTTCGTAAGTTGGAAATCCTATTTCATGGCCCTTATGACATTAAAATGTTAATCCTTAGATTGAATCATAATCAGATGTGTCAATAGGTTACTCCGGGTGAGTTTTAAATTTTTTGGACCTCGTTTGAAATAAGTTTGGATGACCAAAATAGTGGGTCTATGAAATCTTAACGTACCACATAGGCTATTGCGTCGACAAATAATTTTTCCCCCAGCTTTTAATGTAATTCTAGTGAACCTATGCAAACTTGATGTGGCGCATTGGTCATCGCATTAATGCAAACGATGTGGCGTGTCAGTCTGTGCTACACTAGAAACATTCTTGGGTCATTTTTTTCACCCATATTCAGCCCCAAAAACCTGAGATTAAGTTCTTTCTAGGGTAAAAACATTAACTTCCTCTCAAATTGCTCTAAAGAACAAACCCTAGGGATTTTGATTTCAAATTCAAACTTCAAGAACACAACATCAATCTTCACGAATTCAAGAATCAAGGTATGTTAGGTGTTCATCCAAGGGTTTCCTTCCACCCTTGTAGTTTAAAAACCCTTTTTAAATTACAAGTTAATTTCTTTCATGAATTTCATGTTGAATTTAATTGTATTCATGATCTTGATGTTAGTTGGGTTTTATCCAAAATTAATCATATGTTCCATGAGAAATAAGTAGCATGTGTGTTGTTATATCGATTCATGTCAAACTCCCACGAATTTGTAAGATTAATATTGATAATCATGATGCCTAGATGTTGTTCATTATTATGTGCATAGATTGTGCTCCTCAAGTGTTTGATGAATTATTCATGTGAGTGGAGTAATGAAATCAAATTATGTTAGCATGTATACAACTTCATGCCATGCAATTGTTTGCTAAAATTCCACAATGAATGAATGATGACAAAGTAACTAGATATCATATTTTTAAGGTTGTACTATATTTTTGCAATTTATGCTATCATGTCCGGAGGGTATCTAATACCCGATAATCTAGCTGTTTACCTAGATTTATAGTAGTTTTAGAATATTCTCAGTGATGTCACATACATTAGTACTCAACCAGTTACAAAACTCAGTATATTTAGTTAGTTTACAGAACTAAGTATCTAGTCACTTAACAGAACTTAGTGAACCCAGTCCAGTCTAGCTAGATAGTACGATCAATAATAGTATAGTCAAGCCTAGTACATTCTAGGGAATTCAGTTCCGTATCTATTTAGTTGGGAGTAGGAATTAGCACCGAGCGAACCTAGGGATAGAGGCATTCCTATCAGTAAAGGGTTTGACCCTTAACAGCAATCCCTGCGTTACAGAACTACATAGCCAGCATAGGTTTAGATATCTTCCTGCCAGATAAGAGTTGATACATATCATGCAATTTTTCCTAACAACAATGGTTGATGAAAGAGCTTCCTGCCAGAGAGGGTTAACTCATGGCCATTGTTAGTATCCATTGGCAAGGTGCTAACACCCTTCTAACTAAGGTCACAGGTTGGACCCCAACTCAGTTCATAATCACGGTATATTGGTTAGATGAGCACTCCCACAGTTTTAGTTTTAGACTCAGTATAAAATCTTAGTTTAGTTAAAGAATTAGGACTGTCAGATATAGTCACTCAGCTCAGTACAGAACTCAGTTCAGTTCTACAAAATCAGGACTGTCAGAAATAGTCACTCAGCTAATAGTAATACAGTATTAGTTAGCTCAGATATTAGCCATTCAACTATAAGAATACGATATCCAGTGTTAACATAATCTCAGTTATAGTATGCATAGTTATGTGTATATCATTGCATAATCAGTATTTACAGCAGCTCAGATATACTTGTACTCTTATTCATTTATATTTATGACACTCAGTTATTGTTCATGCTTATGAACCCATTCATATCATCCTACCTTACTTAGCATACCAGTATATTCAAAGTACTGACGCATACCTTTTTTTGCACTATGATGTCTTATATCATAGGTTCAGATGCATGGGCTTCTGACCGTACTTAATAGCCCAATCTATTAGCAGGTGACTTAGTGGTCAGTCCTCATAGTTAGAAGATAGAGTTGTTATTTTAGTACTTCAGTATTCAGTTTATTACAGTAGTCAGATTTTGTTGGGGGTTTGTCTCATTAACTCTATATTCAGACAGTTAGAGTCTTTAAGGCTAGAGTATTTAAGACAGATGTTCAATTTACAGTATGGATTTTTAGAATTCGGCTTTTGATTCTAGTTTTGAACCTTATGTCAATTTATACCTAATTTTGTATTGTATAGCATTATTATTTAGTGATTGCAGCAGGTACTAGTCATGGGTTAGCTTATGGTCCTTCGAGATTGTGAGCATTATGTGACGTCTGGGGTACAGACTCTAGGCATTGCAAACTTTGTATCAGAGCCTAAAGTTCAATTGAGTTCTTAGAAGTCAGAAAGCCACATCTAGTAGAGTCTTGTGCATGGGTGTGTAGCGCGCTACACTTATGAACAAGAGACTGAGGCATTTTAGGAAAAATTTCTTTTCATTCAAAATTCATATCGTGTGAGTGATCATGAGCTCAAGTTAAAATTTCTGTCTAATCCTTTTCTTACTTCTATTTTCAGAACATGCCTCTCAAAAAGAATAACAGAAGAAGAATAGGAATTCATCCAGCACCTCCGCTCGTTCAGGCAGATCCCCTGGATGAGCATGTCTCCAACGGAGAATTCAGAGCCGCTTTCACCACTATAACTCATTCAGTGGCATCCTAGAATAAATGTCCGTCTACCTATCTAGATAATCCAGTGGAGAATACTGTTGCAACTAGAATTTGAGACTTCACCTAAATGAAGCCTCCAGCATTTACTGGGTCTAAGTTAGAGGAAGACCTATAGGAATTCCTTGATCAGGTGAAAAAAGTCATAGATATTATCGGGTAACTACTCTTTAGAGTACTGAGTTGGTTGCATATCAGTTGCATGATGTGGCTTACTCATCGTTCAAGCAGTGAAAGGCAGAAAGAGTCGCAGATGTAGGGCCCATGAATAGGATAAGTTTACCACTACTTTTCTAGATAGGTTCTTCCCTCTAGAGTTGAGGAAAGCTAAAGTTTTGGAGTTTATTAATTTTAAGCAAGGCAATATAACAGTAAAAGAGTATTCTCTCAAGTTTACTCAGTTAGCTAGATACACCCCTTGTGTAGTCGCAGATAGCAGATCTAAGATGAGTAATTTTGTGTCTGGGGTGTCTAACAGTATGATCAAGGAGTGTATGACCAAAAATGCGGATTAAGAAGACGGACATATCCAAGCTGGCTTTGTCCATGCGCTGTAAGGAAAAAGCCATGAATTATAAGTTGCTACGTTTTGTTCTATTTTAAGGGCATTGAGGTCTTTTCATACCCTATAACCATTTTTCACACCTTATAACCATTCCTAATCCCTTATGAATGAAATTTAGGTCATTAAACACGTTATTTCACTTCTCAAATCCCCAAATCATCTTCCCTAAAGAAAAAGAAGAGAAACTACCAAGGGTTTTAGGATATTTATCTTCAAGGGTCAAATTTACTAGTGTTTTCATCGATTCATTGTATGTTGGACTATCCTAAACCTCATGATCATAGTGTATAGTTTTTAGAAAGTTTTAAAGATATGAAATTTTTAATATAAGTAGGGTTTTGAAAATTGTTCTAATAACTGAATGACTGATATCTGGGATTACTGATAACTGTATCACTGATAACTAGGTTACTGATGACTGATATACTATTAACTACATGCCTATTTCTGATAGTCTTGATCTTATGGAACTAGCTAAGTTCCATACTGAGCTGAGTGACTGTATCTGACAGTCCTGATCTTGTGGAACTAGTTAAGTTCTGTACTGAGCAAAGTGACTGTATCTGACAGTCTTAAATCTGTAGAACTAATTGAGTTCTATTCTGAGACTGAATCTGAAACTAAAACTATAAGAGGTAATCATCTAACCAACATACCCCTTTCTGTAAAGATTGGGGTCCAACCTATAACCCCAGTTGAAAGGGTGTCGGTACCATGACATGGGTAAAGATACTCAAAAGGTACCCTCATCTGGCAGGTACTCTAATGAGAATGGTGGCACCCTCATCTGATAGGTTGAAACACCTTATCAACCATTATTTAGCAGGTTTGATATCTCAACCTACGATGGCTACATAGTTCTGAAATGAAAGGATTTCTTCTAAGGATCACACCCTTTACTAATAGGTGAGTCCCTATCCTTGGGTCAATTCGGTGCTGAATCCTACTTCCATCTGAGTAGACACTAAACTAATTTCCTAGTTTGTACTAGGCTTGACTGAATTGTTACTGTTTGTACTTTTTAACTAAACTGAACTATGTTCATTGAGTTCCTTTAACTGACGAAAATACTGCTGAATTTTATTAACTAACTGAACACTTTACAGTTCTAAACTGAATACTAAATACTACTGAGGTCTGAACTGATTACTGAATACTATGAGGTCTGAACTAAATACTAAATACTATGAGGTCTAAACTGAATACTGGACATAACTGAGGTCTGAACTGAATATTGAATACTATAGAGGATTTAACTGAATACTAAATACTACTGAGGTTTGAACTGAATACTGAATACTACTGAGGTCTGAACTGAATACTGAATACGACTGGACTGATACTTAGATTACAGAGATTTTCCTGAGGTCTGTAACTGACTGATAGCACTACTAATATTGACATGATTGATACTGTTCTGTAACTAACACTAGCTCTAGGTAAACAACTAAATTGTCGGGTATTAAATACCCCCAGGACTCGATAGCAAGAAAGTAAAGCATGACATGATCATAATAGCATAGCAATAGTCAATTATCAACAATGCTTTCATTTAGACATTTTGTCAAACACTTGGAGGTTATGGACTTGTACATGGATGAGAACATTTGGTAACATGTCATGATTACCTTATTCAATTCACATGGGCATTCTATCAAGCACATGGAGGTTAATACTTGGACATGGGAATATCTTAAAAACACGGGAGCATAGCATAATTTCATAACCAACACCGTGAATTGGGGAAATTACATAAAATTCACTTGAAATAGGACATAGGCATTTTCTCACAACATGTAAGGATCAAACATGTGGAAAACATGAACTTAAAATAAGGAATTATTTCTAATTATCTTGAATATCGGATCCACAATGGAATCAAACTAAAACTCTAAGGACATGATATGTGAGCCTTTGTTCAAAATCATTCTTCTAGTGATTTCATCAAACACTTGTAATTCATGGTTTAGGCTAAGCATGGGAGTAGTTAAAAATAGTAGTAATAACATGATTTCACCTCTAAAATCAACGATTAGAGTTAGATTTGGAAAACAATACCATTCAAACATGTGAGGTTTAATATCACCCACAATTTTATGAAAACATGATATAAGTTTGAGATTCATGAAAATTTATAAACAAAATTCATGGGAATATATAATGATTATAACTTGAAATTTGAAATTTGAGTTTTGGGCTCCATGGTGAAAGAGGACCCATGGATGAACTCCGACATACCTTAAAACTTTTATCTTGAAAGAGAAACACAATCTTGAAAGCATTCTTGAATTAGGAAACTTGATTCCTGATTCTTTTCTTAAAGAAAATTTCATGGAGTTCTTGGTGTTCTTGAGGAGGCTAGAGTTTTGTTGGAGAGAAAAAAGATGATTAATAATGTATCTAATATTTTTGGGACTGAAATTAAGTGTTAGGGTCCTATTTGGGTGAGGGGAGTTGACCAAAGTGTCCCTAGACCTTTTAGGAACTGAATTAACTTGTAAACAGCTTTGGGTCCACTTCAGTTTTTTGTGTCGGGGCGCAGTCGACGCGATGCGTCGAGATTGTATCGGCTTACTGCCTCACATGAAAAATGCCATAACTTTTTACTTGGTATCGTATTTTTGCGAAATTAGTATCGTTGAAAAATCAATTCAGTTATATTCAATTTGGTGGGTGTTGAGCTGTAAAATTCCACGTATATAAATAGTTAGAGACGTTTAAAGTAGACCCTTGTAGAATCGAATGTCAAATTTTGGACGAATCAAATGACCTTAGCTTAACTTGGCTCTAAGTGATTCCTACGAATATTTTTATCCTCAAAAGCAAATCAAACATGAGGATAAAGATTTTGAAACTTGTATTCACATGGGAATCACTTGGACTATAGCTTATACACGTATGAACGGTGGTTCATAGACTATCCCAAAAATGCAGAGTATTACACGATGACACGTAGTTTTTGAACTTGAGCTATCTAGACCAACTTTGTCGCGATCCAAAACCTTCGTGAGTCATACCCACACTACTTATTTGGTGTGAAAATCAACTATTCTGAACAACAATTCCATAATCCACACTTCAAAGAAATAAGTAGAACTAATCCATCAATATATCATCCAATCTAAAATCAAACATAAGTACAACCGAGGGCAGAAAAATACTTATGCAAAACCCTTCCTAGGACATAAAATTCATCTATACCAAAACATTTAATAATTTCAAAAAGGGGATGCACCCCAAAAAAAAATTAAAATATAAGTTTAGAACTAGAGAACTATACTGATAAGAAAAGATTCTAGGGTAGCCCAGATATGCTGCTCACCCTGAAATATGAAGTCAATCACTAAAATCAAATTGACGTCTCATAGTAATTACAATATGCACTACATTCATAATAGTAAATGCAAGTATAATATCAACACACAATAACAAAAGTGTACTGATAGGGTCATTTAGTCAACCCTAGATGAGAAGATGAACATATAAGTAAGTTATAGTACAACAAGTTAATCCATGTTTAACAGACATACACTTGCATAACAAACAACAACGAACGATTAGAAATAAAACATATTATCACCAAATCAAGTTGTGTCAAGCCAAGCCAAAAATAAGTCAAAAAAATTTATCAAGTATAAATTATATTTTTCGGTTCATTCATGGAACCGTCATACTCATCTGAACCTCGTACATACACGCTAAGGAATATATAGCCACCCTCTAGTTATGACCTACAGAGGACAATTACCGTCTATGTACTAAAACTCCAGACATAAGTGCCTGCCAATATTGTTCCACCAAAAGCATATGAGAACATTTTAAATATCGAACATTCCATATTTAGCAAGTAAGGTAGGTCAAAATCATATAACAACTGCAACTAATTTACAAAGAGCACACCAACCAACAAGCACTAACAAGACATACTCTAAGTAGTTTACATGCACATATAACACAAATTAGATTAAACTACAATCCATCACTTATCTCGAACCAAAGCTTGCACAACTTCTCTATGGCGGAGCTTTTCCCTTTTGTGCAATTTTCGCTTGCTCGTGGTCTACCATATGCACATAAATACATAATAAAAGAAATAACCTAACACCGGGATTTATAACTCACCCAATTTCTAAGATCAAATTCATGATCATTTTCTTCTCGTTTTAGAGATTTCCATCGTAATTCACCTAAAACTACAAGTTTCATAGATAAATTAGTGAATTAACAGAATACAAAGGTTAATTAAATATTAATAATCAAGCCCCATTAACTTATTTCTTAATATTCTCCATTACACCAATAATTAACCAAAATTTTCCCTAAAACCCTCCCCGAATTTCGTGAACTTAATAATTAAATACGAGTTAGCAGAGATGAATTTTTTACCTTAATGAAGCCAAACAAAAAAATTTTGGTGTGTTTTGACCTAAATCGCCCTTCTTTTGACACCAAATGAGTTTTATAAAAAAACTATTTGAAAAAATATTTTTATAAATATGCAATTTTCAATGCTATAGAAGTATCTGACCGCTATAACCAACTACTGTAGCGGTTATTGACCGCCTTTGACCACCACTATAGCAAAAATTTCTCCGCTATGATGCTCACCGCTATAGTGGTGTGCCAACCGCTATAGCGGCATAAATCGGACAGAATATTCATCTTCGCCCAAAAATTCTACTTTTTACAACACACCTTAAACCTGAGCTATTTCAAACAATGCTTTTTTTTCTAAGGCCACTTCTTGGAGTTCTACTAACCCAAATTTGTTTACATAAATTTCTACAGGTTTTTAATTATCTTAGATAACTATAAATTAAGAAAAATACCACTACCTTAGTGTAAATCATTCTCATATTCTCTAGGCCATACCTCGCTCCAAAATTGATCAAAATTAGCCCAGCCTGAAATTTTTAATTTTAAGATATGAAGAATTTAGACATGAGATTTTAAACATAAGACTCATACGTAATGATGAAGAGGGTCGTTACAACAAATACCACTCTACCCATAGTTTATCCCCAAATGATCAAATGAGAAATATATGCTTATCAAGAAGGAAGAAGAGTACTTGTATCCTCAAATAATTGAGGGTACTTCTCCCGCATGCTCTTCTCAGTCTCCCAAGGGAATCCTCAAAATAGTATGTGTATCCTCAAACAATTAAGGGTACTTATTCCATATGTCCTTCTCAGTCTCCCAAGTGGCTTCCTCAATTGAATGATACTTTCATTCCACCTTTACCGAATGAATTTCCTTTGTCCTCAGTTTTTGAACATCCCAATCTAGAATTGCTACTGGTTCCTCCTCTTTAGCTAAATCCTTATCTAGAAGCATCAGATCTCACTTAATAATGTAGTCTCCATCTCTGAAATACCTTTTCAGCATTGAAACATAATATACAAAATGGACTCCTGATAACCCCAACAGTAGAGCTAATCAATATACAATTGGATCCACTTTCTCAAGAACCTTAAAGGTCCTATATATCGAGAGATAAGCTTGCCCCTCTTACCGAGCCTTATGACTCCCTTCATAGAAGACATCTTAAGTAAAAATTTCTCATGAACCTTGAAGTACATATCCCCCACTTTACGATCTGCATACTTTTTTTGCCTACTTTGAGCATCTAACAACTTGGCTTGAATAAATCTTACCTTCCTCTGACCCTTCTTTACCAAATACATGCCCAAAGGCTTAACATCTCCCGACTCAAACCACCCAACAAGTGACCTACACTTTCTTCAATAAGGTGCCTCAAATGGTGATATACCAATACTGGAGTGATAATCATTGTTGTATGAAAACTCACACAATGGAAGAAACTGATCTCAATGACCACCAAAATCAAGCACACAGGCCCCCGACATATCCTCTATTACCTGAATCATCCTCTTCGACTATTCTCTAGTTTAAGGGTGAAAAGTTATGCTAAACGTGAGTTTGGTTCCTAACTCTTCATACAACCTATCCCAAAACTTAGAAGTGTACTTTGCGTCTCTATCAGAAGTGATAGTAAGTGACACCCCATGAAGTATCACAATCTCTTTAATATAAATTTAGCTAACTGTCTCAATCTTTTGGGGATCCACCATCACCCATTTTTCAGAAACCACAAGCCCCAAAAAGGCAACTAACGACAACCAAAATTCACACTTTCAAAACTTAGCAAACCCTTAGAATCTCTAAAATTATGCAAAGGTGGTCTGCAAGCTCTTCCTTACTCTTAGAGTATATAAGAATATCATCAATAAACATAATAACAAAATAATCCAAGGGCGACTTAAAAATCCAGTTCATTAAACTTATAAATGATGCATGTGTATTAGTCAACTCCAAAGACATCACCAAAAACTCATAATGGCCATACTGAGTTCTAAAAGGTTTTTTTAATGTCTTCTAGTATAATTTTTAATCGATGATAACCCGACCTCAAATCAATTTTTAAAGATAGTGATACTCCCTATCACTGATCAAACAAGTCATCCATGCAAGGCAAAGGATATTTATTTTTGATAGTAAACTTATTAATCTGCCTGTAATCAATACATATCCTAAAGCTACCATCCTTCTTCTTGACAAACAAGACCAAGGAACACCAAGGTAAAGCACTTGGATGAATAAAAACTTTGTCAAGTAGCTTCTACAGTTGAGTTTTGAGGTCACTCAAATCCGCTGGAGCCATTCAATAAGGTAGAATAGAAATAGGGCGAGTGTTTGACTCTAAATCAATACAGAAATCTATATCCCTATCTAGAGGCATACCCGGTGGGTTATAAGAAAACATATTTTGAAATTTGAAAACTACTGAAATTGACTTCATAGAAAGGAGCCCTACGTCTACATCCAAAGATGAGCTAAAAATATTGAATACCCCTTCACACAAGCCTCCTAGCCTAGAAATATGATACAATCTTAACTAGTTTGTCCTTATACACTCTCGTCCACTCTATTTCCTTCATCCCAGTCATAGATTGAGTCACTACTTTAGCATTATAGTTTAAACAACCTGATATAGAGATAACCAAGTCATACCTAAAATTACATCTAAGCCTAACATATCCAGAATAAATAAGCCTACCCAAGTCTAAAAATCAACAAATAGTACAGGACAAGAATGATAAACATGGTTTATGATTAAAGACTCACTCATCGAAGTAGACACATAAATAGGATAATTAATTAAATCACAAACTAGATTCAAACCCACCGCAAATCAGATAGATACATAGGAATAAGTAGACCTCGGATCAAGTAAAATAGAAGCCATTTGGTCACAAATAGAAATAATGCCTGTGATGACTGTGTCAGAAGCCTCAATATCAATCTTTCCTGAAAATGCAAAACAGTAAGCCTTATAATCAATCTGAGCAAATTCTCTTCCCGACTATGCTCCTCCCTCAATTCCACTATTTCTTTGACCACCCTGACCACTTATGAATAGGCCTACGAATCATGGTCTTTAAAGTAAGACCCACTAAAATTTCAAATATTTCAAGATTTATTGGCTAACATTTTAGCCTAACCCACTTGGGTAAGCCCTTCCAATTTCTTAGAGTTGTTGTACAGTCTTGTTATAAAGGTGTTACAAGGTGGATAGAATTAAGAGTTTAATTATTATGATTATTGAAGTTTGTATTCATATTTTTGCTTGGAGATAGGAGATTTTATGGGAAATTTTGTGAGACAACTTGTGGCTTTTCCTTCTTTAAGCAAGGAGGTTTCCACGTAAATATTAAGTTTCTTTTATCTTTAGCATTTTACTTTATATCTTATTTTTTACTTATATAGCGTGTAAGGAACCTGGTATTTTTGCTTTTCATGGACTCATATAAGCCAAAAATTGGTATTAGAGTGTGTACTCTGTAAGCAGTTAATACCTAGAGAGGATCTTATGTTGATAAAGCCTCGAAAATGGGTCTTGAGATGTCACACGATGCTCAAGACTATGAGTATCCTTAAGCTAATCCTATTAGCCTTTTACTAAATCTGAAGCCCATAATAGAGGAAATAGAAATATATCATCAAAACTAGAATGAAGAAATCTGTCTGAGCAAAGCTGAAATTGTCTAAATTTAATATCTGAAAATACTAAACTCAAGAGCCTAAATAATAAATATTTGAAATCTAAATCATATTTAGTAGTCTGACAAGCCTCTACTACTAATAACTAGAGAGCCACTGGGACAAACCCCCAACTAACTCGCACTATCTATAAATACTGAATCATCTATACTAATAAGCTAAAAAATTGAATATCTGGTTCCCCAAACTATGAGGACTCACCAACTGTGGGATGTATATAGATATGCTCAAAATCACTCATGGTTCTGGAAATAAGCACCTGAACCTACATTATGAGACAATGTAGCACATAGACATATATATGGACCAGTACTTTTAGATTATACTAAGTATATGGGGGTGCATGCATAATTAAAACAATGTCTCAACCTCACCATAATATGTAAAATAATGCATGCTAAATGTAGATGACTCACATAAGCTAGAATATTTGAAAACTGAAAACCATAATCATGAATAGCAAAACATGCTGCATAAATCTAGTGAGTCATAACATTCAGTTCTAAAAGTTGTACTGATATTCTGTCTGTAAATCATGTTATCTAAGTGTAGAAAGAACTCACTTTAATATCTAAAAGTTCAAAGCTGAAATCTATAGCTAAGGTCTTATATAAAACTATATCTGAATAAAACTGTGAGTCCTTACACTTAGTTCCTAAAAGCTTTTCTGTTAGGATTATTCTGTAGTCTTTTCTATTAGGGAGGTTCTTCTAACCAACATACATTATGTGAGCTATCATAGTGTCCAACGTCTAGTTCCCTTATAGGAAAATCTCACATTAGGGAGGGGTGTCATACTCATGCCATAGAGTATAACCTATCTAAGTGATCACATCTATAGCTATTATCTATATGGAAATGGGAATAATCTGATATTCTAAACCTAGATTGGACTGTAGTTCTGGGGTATGAGAACGTACCCAACTCGGTGCTAAATACTACTCCCTTTAATCTGTATGCTTATTCTATTGGAATTCCACTTTAAAACTAGTATAATGGTATATAATGAAAACCAACTGTATATCTGTTAATTAAAGCTGTAAAGTTGATTCCATGTTTAAGTTGAGATCAAAAGATCAAATCTTTAACAAAATCTGAAAATAACAAATCATGGGATACTTAAAGCATAGTCATTCTTAAAATATCAACATACAAACTAGGGCTTAGTAACCCATGCATCAAATTCATGTCAGAACATCATAATGTTCATTCTTGACAATGTTAATATTGATAATTCATTTTAAACTCTGGAATTTTCTGCAATACACATAGAAATACAAAATAAGACATGTAATTCGACATCTACATTACTTGAAATCTCATAATATTCAATTAGTGATAAGTGGGTATAAACCCTGAACTGAAATTCATGTAATTTCATATAAAATCAACTTTAAAACTAGTATGGGCTCAAGGATGAAAGGATTATCCTTGTTAAAAAAAACCCCACATACCTTAATTGATGACTAAATAAAGAAGCTTGAACCTGAATTCCTATTTATGCTTTTGAAGATGATTTTTTGAATATCTTGAATTTTGGGTTATCTTGGAAAAAGAATGGTGAAATTTGGAGTTCTGTAGGATTTAAATGTGACGTTCTAGGGTTTCTTGGAGAGAAATTATGTGAAAAGCATGCATAATATGCTTAGAATTGGCTAGATTCTATGTTTTACACAATTTGGGGATTGGGGAAATGATTAGATTGCCCTTTGTAAAATTTAACTAAAAACTGGAAAATCCTAATTTTGGGCTCATCATGATGCGGTACAATTGTGGTGGATCATTGGAAAAAGGATGAGCACTATTTTAGCCTCTGGCACGAAGCGGTAAAATCATGTTGTATTACTGGAAAAAGATGAGTACCATTTTGTACTCTACCGCAACACGATGTCTGTCCAATTGGGAATTTTGATATGATACAAGCAAATCGCAATGAGCTACTAGAAAGGGACGAACGGGAACTAGAACTTCACCATGATGCAGGCTAATCATAGCGCTCCACTGGAAATTGGGAAATTGCGATTCTGCTCCTTAGCGCGATGCGGTGCTTATCTCAATCCCTACTGCTTTCACTAAAACCATCATAACTTCTCAATCGAGTATCGGATTAAGGTGAAATTGGTATCGTTGGAAAGCTGGTTCAATTATCTACACAATGGTGGGTCTAGAGTTATAAAATTCTACATGTATCAAGAGTTACACACTTTCAAAGTTAACCCTTGACACATTAGAAGCTAAACTGAGCTAGGAAGAAGTACGGGGTATTTCAATATCTCCCCTTTGAGAACATTCATCCTCGAATGAGACTAGATAATATGAAGATGTTGAGAAACTAAGGCTTTATGCTGGCATGCATAACTGAAACAAACTGCATGACCGAATCTAAAACATACTGAGTGACTGAACTGATCTGCAAATGCATGAATTTACATAATGACAGTTATATGGTTGATCTGAACTGGAAAAGAACTGAATTAAGGAAGACTGCTACCTTCAGCTGAATCTGATTTCATGGAGAAGAGATGAGGATACTTGGTTCGTATGTCTGCTTCTGCTTCCTAAGTGGCACCCCCAACGGAATGATTTCGCCACAGTACCTTGACCAAGGGAACTTCTTTGTTCCTTAGTCTCTGGATCTGATGATCAAGAACCTCTTCTGGAAGTTCTTCATATGAAAAGCTATTTTGAATATCTGTACTTTCTAGAGGGACTACAACGACTGAATCATCTATAAACTTCTTCAATAAGGACACATGGAACACTAGATGAACTGATGACAAGTCTGCAGGTAGCTCAAGCTCAAACGCTACCTTCCCCACACGACTCAATCCTGTAGGGACCTACATATCAAGGACTAAGCTTCCCTTTTTTGCCAAATCTCTTCACCCCCTTCATAGGTGAAACTTTCAAATAAACAATGTCATCAACCTCAAATTCAAAACCTCTCCTTCTTACGTTAGCATAAGATTTTTAATGACTCTGAGCTGCTTTCAATCTCTCTCGAATAAACTGAACTTTCTCCATGGCCTCAAGCACCATATCTGGCCTAATCAAAATAACCTCACCCATATTGAACCAATCGACTAGTGATCTAAATCTCCTCCCATAAAGAGCCTCAAATGGGGCCATTTGAATACTAGCATAGTAACTGTTAGTGTAGGCAAACTTGATCAACGACAAGTGGTTATCCTAACTTCCTTGGAAATCAAGAACATATTCCCTCAACATATCTTCTAAGGTTTGAATGGTCCTCTCTGCCTAACCATCTGTCTGCAGGTGAAAAGTTGAACTGAGATGAACTTGGTTACCAAGACCCTTCTAAAAAGATTTCCAAAACTGAGACATAAACTGAGTACCCCTATCTAAAATAATGGACAAAGGAACTCCCTACAGTCTAACCAACTCTCTGATATACAGCTTAGCATAATTTTTAGCTGTGTAGGACATGTGAACTGGCAAAATGGGCTGATTTGGTCAATCTATCTACAATAACCAAAATCGAATCATGCTGACAACGCGAATAGGTTAACCCTTTCACAAAGTCCATGTTCACCTCTTCCCACTTCCAAGTGAGAATACCAAACTCCTACAATATACCACAAGGCCTTTAATTCTCTACCTTAACCTGTTGACAAGTTGCATACTTAGCCATAAATTCTACTATATCTCTCTTTATACCACTTCACTAATAGACTTCCCGCAAATCATAGTACATCTTGGTGTCTCCTGGAGGAATAGAGTAATGCACACCATGCATTTCTCTCATAATCCGCTGCCTCAAATCGTCAACATATGGCACACACAATCTATTTTGGTATCTCAACACACCATCTCCCCCTTGAGAGAAAACCTCTACCTTTTGGTCTTTAACTGAACCCTTAAGTTTGACCAAACTACAATCCTTATCCTGCTTCTTTTTCACTTTAGACACTAAGGAAGATTCTGAACTACTTTAAACCCAAACATTACCTTCAACTGAGTCAACCAACCTCACACCCAATCTCACTAATCGGTGAACTTCTTGAACTAGCTTTCTCTTATCATTCTCTATATGAACAACACCGCCCATAGACAGTCTACTAAGGGCGTCTACCACTACACTGGCCTTGCCCGGATGATAAACACACTCATTTCATAATCCTTCAACAATTCTAACCGCCTTCTCTAATGAAGATTTAACTCTATCTGAGTAAATACATATTTCCAGAATTTGTGGTCCGTAAACACATCAACATGCACCCCATAAAGATAGCACCTCCAGATCTTTAAGGCAAACACAACTGCAGCTAACTCAAGATCATGGATTGGGTAATTCTTTTTGTAAGGCTTAAGCTGCCCAGAGGCATAGGCTATAACCTTACCCCTCTATATCAAAACATAACCCAGACCAATTCTAGAGGCATCATAATATACAATGACCCTATATGTACCATTGGGGAGATCTAAAACTGGGGTTGAGGTGAGTCGACTCTTCAACTCCTAAAAACTTCTCACAAGAATCTGACCACTGAAACTTAACTTTCTTCTAAGTCAATCTAGACTTAGGGGATGTAATAGATAAGAAACCCTAAAAAAACATCTGTAATAGCTAGCTAAACCCAAGATACTTCTAATGTCTGATAGAGAGATAGGTCTAGGCTAGTTTCTTATTCCTTCTGTCTTTTGGGGATCAACTCAACTGCCCTAATTAGAAATAATATGATCAAGAAAAGCTGCTGACCTTAGACAAAACTCAAATTTGCTAAATTTGGCGAACAACTGGTGATCCCTAAGAGTTTGCAACACAATTCTAAGATGGTCTGCGTGATCATCCTTACTATAAGAATAGACAAGAATCATCGATAAGGACTATAACAAATATATCTAGATACTATTTGAACACTCTGTTCGTCAAGTCCATGAATGCTGTTGGGGTATTTGTCAGCTTGAAGGATAGGGCTAGAAACTCAAAATGACCATAACGTGTTCTAAAAGCTGTCTTTGGAATATCACATTTCCTTACTCTAAGATGATGGTAGCCATATCTAAGGTCTATATTTGAGAAATAGCTTGCACCTTAGAGTTGGTCAAATAAGTATCAATCCTTGGAAGAGGATATTTGTTTTTGACTATGACTTTATTCAGCTGATGATAGTCAATGCATATTCACAAAGAACCATTTTTCTTTTGCATGAATAGGATGGGAGCACCCCACAAAGAGACACTAGGCCTTATGAAACCTTTATCTAAGAGATCTTTAAGCTAATTTTTTAACTCTTTAAGGTTAGATAGATCCATATGATATGGAGGAATAGAGAGAGGCTGAGTATCTGGGAGAAGGTAAATACCGAATTCTATTCCCTATCGGTAGGTACCCCTGGAAAAATATTTGGAAGAAACTTTAGGAAACTCATTGACTACTGAAACTGAGTGAACTGTTGGAGCCTCAAACTTAGTGTGTTTGACTCGGACTAAATGATAGACACACCCTTTTGATATCAACTTTCTGGATTTAAGATAGGATATGAAATGACTTTTGGGAGACACTGAATTACCTTCACACTCAAAGACTAGATCATCTAGAAACTGAAACTCCACTACTCGGGTGCGACAATCTATGGATGCATAACAAGAATGGACCCAATCCATACCAAGAATAAGGTCAAAATTGACCATATCTAACTCTATTAAGTCTGCTAACATGATTTTATAAAGAATAGTGATGGGACACTTTCTATAGAACTGTTTGGAAACAACTGACTCACCCACTAGGGTAGAAACCAAGAAGCTCTTAGAAAGCTTTTCAAGACCTACTTAAAAATTTACAGCAACTAGTGGGGTCACATAAGAGAAACTTAACCGAGGTCTAACAACACATAAACATCAAGATAAAAGACATGAAATATACCAGTAATAACATCTGGTGAATCTTCCTACTCCTGACAGGATAGTAGAGCATAAAACCAATTCTGGCACTGACCACCACTGGTACTGGATGATGCACCTTGAGGAGGGACTGGGCAACCTAGAGAAACTGGTGCGCTAGTAGCCTGAGTTTGGGGATGAACATCCCTATTTCTTTGCTTAGTATGCAGATACTCTTTGATTCTATAACCCAACTTACCAAAACTATAACAACCTTTCTATCCCAACAAACACTCACCAAGATAATTCTTACCACACTTAGCACAAGGAGGATAACTGCATTTTCCACTCACACTATTTTGAGATCTGGATATAAAAATCTTACCCCACTATTATTGTCTAGCTCTGTGGGAGGTATCACTAGATGAAGATGGCACTGGCATAGATGAAAGATTTTGAAACTGTGAATGATTTCTCCCTCCAAACGTAGTTTAGCCGTACTCAAACTTCCCAGTTATAGCTTTCTTATTTCCCTCTTTTTTCCCTTCAACTTTTTTGCCTCAATCTATTGAGCATGAATCATCATCCTTGCAAGATCCATATCCCTAATAAGCATGGCAATCCTAGACTCCTTGACTACCAAACTAGATGCTCCTATAACAAACTTACTCATACTCGACCTAGGGTCAGCCATCGTTTTAGGGGAATACTTAGACAACTGATTGAACTTGAGGTAGTACACTTTCACTGTCATCATGCCCTGCCTCAGGTTCACAAACTCCTCTACCTTAGATTCTCTTATTTCATGTAGAAAGAACCTATCTAAAAATGCATCCTAAAATACCTGCCAACTCATAGAATCTGCATGCTCACTTCTTCTATTCTTCCACATAACCACCTAATCATTCGCTACATCCTTCAATATATATGATGCCAAATCTACACTCTCCTCCTCAAAATCATGCATAATTTAGGTGATCTTCTTCACCTCATCTAAGTAAAGTTATGGGTCCTCACCTATTTTTGACCCAAAGAACTCTGGCGGATTCATTCTCATGAAGTCATGAATTTTGGCATCTACTAAATCACCATCCTATTAAAGTGGGACTATCGCTTGATGGTTGCCCTAAATATTGGTAGTCATAGCTTGGGCCAACTCCTGAAAGGCAGTACAAAATTAAACATAGGATACATTCTCATTCAGAGAGTCAATAGGCTGGGGGACTGGTTATTCTTTCTACGGGTGTTAGATAGATGAGGAGGCATATTCAATCTTCACGTAATAGCACAAGTTAAAAATAGATTTATAAACTATAAGCACAATAGATCATGAAAGAAAGAGATGATTTCCAAAAAATATCCCATAGTTTTTTTCTCAAAAATGTGGCGCACTTCACAACCATGATCAAGACTCTACTAACACGGCTTGTATGACTTTCTAGGACTCATATAAACCTTAGGCTTTGATACCAAGTTTGTAATGCCTTAAAAATGGGTCCGAGATGTCACACGATTATCAAGACTACTAGTAGCATTAAGCTAACCTTGTCAGTCTTCTACTCAGTCTGAAGACCATAATAGATGAAATATAGATATATCATCAAAACTGGAATGTGGAAATTTGTATGAGTTAAGCTGAAATTATCTAAATTTAATATCTGAAAATACTAGACTCAAGATCCTAAACAATAAATACTAGAAATCTGAATCATATCTAACAGCCTGATAACCTCTACTACTAATAACTAGAGAGCCACTGGGACAAACCCTCAGCTGACTCGCACTTCCTATAAATATTGAATCATCATACTAATAAGCTAAAAAATTGAATAATTGGGTCCCTGAACTATTAGGATTCATCAATTGTTCGAATGCAGATAGAGATGCTTGAATCACTCACGTTGCTAGAACTGAGCGCCTGAACCTACATTATGCAACAATGTAGCACATATACATATATGTGGATACTTCTGGACTGAACTGAGTATATGGGAGTGAATGCATAGGTAAAACAATGTCTCAACCTCATCATAATTTGTAAAATAATGCATACTAAATATAGATAACTAACATAAGTTGGAATATCTGAAAATTGAAAACCATAATCATTAATAGCAAAACATACTGCATAAATCTAGTGAGTCATAACATTCATGGCTAAAAGCTGTACTGGTATTCTGTCTATAAATCATGTTGTCTAAGTGTAAAAAGGATTCACTTTAATATCTGAAAGATGAAAGCTGAAATCTATAACTAAGGTCTTATATAAAAAAATATCTGAATAAAATTGTGAGCCTTTAGACTTAGTTTCTAAAAGCTTTTCTGTTAGGATTATTTTGTAGTTCTTTCTATTTAGGAGATTCTTCTAACCGACATACACTATGTGAGAAATCATAGTGTCCAACATCTAGTTCCCTTATGAGAAAACCTCACGTTAGGAAGAGGTGTCATACTCTTGCCAAGAAGTATAACCTAATCTAAGTGATCCCATCTGTAGCTATCACCCATATAGAAATAAGAATAATCTAATATTCTGAACCTATAATGGATCGTAGTTTGGGACATGAGAACATACCCAACTCGGTGCTAAATACTATTCCATTTAATCTGTATGCTCATTCTATTGGAAATCCACTTTAAAACTAGTATAATGGTTTATAATGAAACCAATTGTATATCTATTAATTAAAACTATAATTGAAACTATAAATTGGATTCCATGTCTAAGCTGAGATCAAAAGATCAAATCTTTATCAAAATCTGAAAATAACAAATCATGGGATGCTTAAAGCATAGTCATTCTTGAAATATCAACATACAAAATAGGGCTTGATAATCCATGCATCAAATTCATGTCAATACATCATAATGTTTATGCTTGATAATGTAAATATTGGTAATTCAATTCAAAATCTGAAAATTTCTGCAATATGCATAAAAATACAAAAGAAGACATCCAATTCAACATCTACATTACTTGAAATCTCATAATCTTCAATTAGTGATAAGTGGGTATAAACCCTGAACTGAAATTCATGTAATTTCATATAAAATCAACTTTAAAACTAGTTTTGGGAATAAGGATGAAAGGATTATCCTTGTTGAAAAATTCCACAAACCTTAATTGATGACTAGATGAAGTTTGAACATGAATTCCTATTTGTGCTTCTGAAGATGATTTCTTGAATTGGGAATCTTGAATGTCGGGTTATCTTAGAAAAAGAATGGTGAAATTTGGAGTTCTTGAGGATTTAAATGAGATGTTCTAGGGTTTCTTGGAGAGAAATTATGTGAAAAGCATGTATAATATTCTTAGAATCGGCTAGATTCTATGTTTTACATGATTTGGGGATTGGGGAAATAACTAGATTGCGCTTTGTAAAATTTAACTCAAAACTGGAAAATCTCAATTTTGGGCCCCACCGCGATGCGGTATAATCGCGGTGGCTCACTGGAAAAAGGATGAGTGCTATTTTGGCCTCTCGTGCGATGCGGTGATATCGTGTTTTGTCACTGGAAAAGGACAAGTGCCATTTTACACTCTACCATGACGCGATGTCTATCTAATTGGGAATTTTGACGCAATACGAGCAAATTATGGTGAGCTACTAGAAAGGGACGAACGGGAACTGAAATTTCACTGTGATGTGGGCTAATGGCGGTGCTCCACTGTAAATCAGACAATTGTGATTCTGCACCTCCACCGACGTGGTGCTTATCATGATGTCTTACTGCTTTTACTAAAATCACCATAACTTCTCAACCGAGTATGAATTAAGGCAAAATTGGTATCATTTGAAAGCTAGTTCAATTATTTACACATTGGTGGATCTAGAGCTGAAAAATTCTACACGCATCAAGAGTTATACACTTTTAAAGTTAACCCTTGACACACTAAAAGCTAAACGGAGCCAGGAAAAAGTATAGGCTATTACATGGTTGCTTCACCAAATCTAGAGAAAGTTTAATTAATCACCAGACCTCTATTTTAATAGCCAATACTTTGGTTGGTGGAAAACTTGTATGCACAATGTCGTTATGCTTGAAGATACTTAGCTATGAAATATCATTGTTGATGGACCACATGTTCCCATGAAGAAGGTTTCTAAAGGAGTGATTAGAAGACTAGTTCCCAAGTCATGTAAATAATATGAGGAAGAAGATTGAAAAATTTTCAAAGCTAAATTGTTTGTGTGTGGAATAGGCCCTGATGAGTACAATTGGATTTTTGCATGTGACTCTGCAAGGAGATTTGGGATTATTTGACAACTGCTCATAAGGAAATAAGTCAGGTCAAGGAGTCTAGAGTGGATATGCTCACTACACAGTATAAATATTTTACTATAAAGGAAAGCGAGACCATTCAACAAATGCATATCAGGTTTACTGTGATTACAAATGGGTTGCACTATCTTGGAGAAGAAATCTTACCCAGTAAATAAGTGACGAACATACTTAGTGTTTTGCCAAAGTCACGAGAAAGTAAAGTCAGTGCAATAATAGAGGTTCAAGATCTCAATACCCTTAATATGGATAAATTGATTGGTAATCAAAAAACTTATGAGCTGAAAAAGCAATAAGACCAAGAGAAATAGAAACCCAAGAAAGAGAAAACTTTAGCTCTTGAATCTTCAAAACTTGACTCCAGTGAAGATAATCAGCATGTAAATTACTCAGCACAAAGATTCATAGGATATATGAAAAGGAATGATGGATTTTAGAAGAAAGAAAATACTAGCAAGTCACCTAGTGGAAATAAGCGTTGTCACAAATATAGCAAACTAGGTCACTTTATCAAGGATTTTCCAATGCATAAAATGGAATACACATATTATGTCAAGGCTGGAGAAGACAAAGGGACAAGGAAGGACTAGATCCCAAACAAGTCTAAGGTAAGAGCTACAAGACTATATGGTCAAGTAAGATCTAGCTGCTTGGGGGGGCCTTGTCTAATAAGTCTAATAAGTTAGAGTACCTCGAATATGATTCTATGATGGTTGTGGAAGAAGATGACAATGTTTTGAACTTTCTTTTCACTCTTATGGAAAAATGAGATAATGATGAAGATGAAGAGGTAAACCTTCTTGACACTAAGCAAAACCTCAATGACTTTTCCTTGAAGAAACTGAAAAGGCTGGGAAATATATTGATTGATTCACTTTGTGAGCTCACAACAGAGAATGATTTTCATAATGTGAGTCTAAATAATCTTAAAAAAATTACTTTTAACTATTCAAATTTCTGATTGGAAGAATAGTTTCACAAAATAACTTCTGAGAATGTTGAAATGAAAAAAAAAGATGAGGAAGCTTTCTGAGTCTATTTCTAAGGAAAAGTTTGAGGCTAGTAGTCTTCGAATTAATACTGAAGAAAGGTTGAACAATTCCCAAGGACATCTTACTGCCTCTCTTGAAAGAAATGTTGAGCTAAAGAGGGACGTGGTCTGTGTTAAGAAAGAACTAAATGAGTATCTAAAGTGGACTGCTTCATCTTAGATTTTGGCTAACCTTCCTAGTTAGAGATCAAACAAAAACAAGGTTCTAAGTTGTCAACATATTAATCCATTTACAATCCCTACAAAAAAATATGTCTTAGTCTAACAAGTGAACATATTAATCCCCACAACAAATATGTCTTTGTCTAACAATTTATTATGTACCAACTATGGAAGAGATGATCATCTAAAATGGAATTTCCAAGCAAAGTTAAGGACTGAGATTTTTTTGTCTAATTATGTTCAGCAGGCGTGACTGCTTAAAAAGGGACATGGTCCCTTTTCAATATCAAAGAAAATTAGGCAGAATGTCTGGACAAAGAAAGACTTGATTGCTCTTTTCTCTTCTGTCCCTCTTTTGTAAACTCAAACTTGAATGGGTTTCCAAACCTAATAAATAATCCTTATGTGTAGGAGGGAGTAAGAGAAAGCAGTCACCATTGGTTCTGGATAGTGGATTTTCCTAGCACATGATTAGAATTAAATGTTTTCTCTCATTCAAAGAACTTCAAGGTAGAGGGGTCTCATTTAGAGATAGAAAGAAGGGATATGTCTTAGTTGTTGACAAAATTATAAAATCTCTATACTATGATATTAAAAAAATATATTATGTGAGTGGATTAAAGTATAGTCTACAAGTTTCTCTCAAATCTATGATAAGAGCAATGAAGTTAAATTTTTGTCTGATAGTTGCACTGTCACCAGTCTTAAATTTGGTGAGGTTATTCCTAGAGCAAAGAGGTTCAAGAACATATATGTTGCTAATATAGATTCAGTTCCAGGTGATGATCTCACTTGTCTTATTGCTTAAAGAGAAAATACTAACTTGTGGCATAGAAGGCATGGCCATGGTAGCTCCCAACTTCTTAACAAGTTGGTCACAAAGGACCGGGTCTATGGTGTTCCCAAGTTGCAGTTTCCAGATATCGAGATATGTGATGCATGCATTAAACAAAAACAAAGTAGGTCCTAATTCTAGAAGAAAAATCAATTTAGTACCACCAGGCCTCTTAAACTACTCTAGAGACTTTTGCGAACCTATAAAAATTTAAAGTAGAGGAGGGAAGAAATATTTCTTGATCATTATGCATGATTTCTCAAGTTACATGTGGATCATGTTCTTGAGGTCCAAATATGAATCTTTGGAAGTATTAGTGATTTTTTCCAAGTAAATCCAAGTGAAGTTAGATAGCAAAATTACAAGCATGGTATAAAATATTGTCCAAGTTTCATCTTGAAAATAACGTTAAAAGAGAAAATATTTGCAATACTTTTTTTAGAAAAAAAAAGAGGGAAAAATCTACTGATTGTGCAAGTATATATGGATGAGATTATTATTAGACTAACTATAAACTCACTATGTGAAAATTTTCTAAACTCATGGAAAGTGAATTTGAAATGAGTATGATGGGTGAACTAACATTCTTTCTATGACTGCAAGTCAAGCAAACTCCTAGTGGAACAATGATCTATCAGGAGAAATACGTCAAGGAGCTTGTGAATTTTTTTTACATGAATGATGCTAATCCCATTGATACTCCAATTAGGACAAGCTTAAAACTGGATACTGATAAAAATGATCCTTAGTGAATGAGACTATGTATAGAGGAATCATTGGGTACCTTTCGTACTTGACAGCTAGTAAACCTGATATTGTATTCAGTGTGAGAATGTGTGCAAGGTTCCAAGCATATCCAAAGGAGTCTTACTTGAATGTTGCAAAGAGGATTCTCAAATACTTGATGAGAACATGAGACCTGGTTTTGTTCAATCCATCTAGAGTTAATTTTAATCTATTTTGTTATCCTTAGTATGTTGTAGATGTTTCTTGTTATGAACAAGCTCAAAACCTACGGATTAAGTTGTTGAAGGACTTTAAAGTAGTGTATGATATTAATCCATTGTAATGAGACTACACCAGTGCTCTCAACATAGCCAAAAATACTGAGCAATACAAGAGGACCAAACATATTAATGTAATACATCATTTCCTAAGATATAATATGGAGAACGGAGCCATTTGCATGAAATTTTGTAAGACTGTAGATCAAATAGCTGATATATTTACCAAACCACTTTGGCCGACTAGTTCTAATGGAACTGATCAAAGCTTGGATTGATGACCTAACTAATTTTTTATGTCATTCTAAACTCCTTCTTGACTAAAAAATTAATTGCAGGTTTCTATTTATGAGTAATTTTGATCAAGTCTAACTCTGTCTTATAGCTTCATAAATATACACTCATGGTGGAGAAGGATCAATATGTAGATTATAGGAGGACAAAGGAAACACTAAGCATAAGTAGTTATATCAAAAGAGGGACCTAGTTCCTCTACAAGGTTAGACTTGCTTTCACTACTGTAGAAATTTTGAAAAAAAAATAAAGTCAACCTACCCTATTCCTGCCTATTAGTAATGTTGGAATTCCAAGCATTGTACCTCTATCCTTTTTACAGAACACTTTGTCTCACCTCTCTTTTAAAATCACAACCCTTTATTTATTTAAAAACCCTCACCTCTTTTTCGAACATTCATTCACACACTCTCCTCTCTCTTCTAATCCTCTTTAAGAAAAACTTACTTCAAATTCTTAAATCAATTGCCATCCTTTTCAAAAATATCTCAAACAAATACTCTATCATGTCCTTTACCATTATTTTTAGACATTCTCACTCCCACCTTTATTATTCAAATTGAAACAACTCATCTCATAGAAAAATTAAGGAACCTCTTATGGTTACCCCCGTATCTATTCCCTCACTTTATTCTCTTACTTCTTCTAACCCAAAAATTCATTAGAATAATTTCCCAAATATCTTTGATAAAACTATTGAGGTGGAAGATCTATAAGCCGATGAGGAAATTGATAGCAATTCTCCAAGTGAGAAAATCACTGAAGTTGAGCAAGAAGGAGAAAAATTATCTAATGAAGAGGTTACCCCTACCGGGATAGGGGATGGGACTGTAATACCCGCTAATAGTCTTGCTCAAGTCAGCTCTTAGTTGCACGCATAAAGGGGTCCAAGGCTTGACAATTTCATTAAGTGTTGGGGACTTAGTCTTTTTCAAGACCCCTAATCTTTGTGGATTTTAGTTTGGCCTTCCCAACCTCAAAAATGTTGATTTTGAGGTTAATTCTCATTTAGGAAGGTCAAAAGTATGTCTTGGGACTGTATTGGGAGTTCTAGATGAGGTTTGGGATGTGTTTGGATGGCCAAAATAGTGAGATATCCTGATATCCCCACAATGCAATGGTGGATCCACAGGACATGGGTTTCACAAGGTGATGGTTGCTTCACCCAAGCAGGGGTCACATCACGATGGCTACTTGAACCAAGTAGGGATCATAGTGTGCCAAGGTGTTTTCGTCTAGCTTTTCATTACTGAAATTTAAGGGCACTTCAGCCTTTCTCCTTAATGTGTGAGTAGACACTAATATATTTGATGCTTTTAACTGAGAATAATTGACAGGTCTGAAGTAAATTTTGTTGTTTTTGATTGTTTTATCTTTTATTTTGCAGTAGAAGCAAAGATACAAGAGAACCAACAGCGATGGAAGCAAAAGAGTTGAAATCTAAAGAAAATAGAACAGAAGTGTGGCTGACGACATTCCTGATAAGTCGTCAACCCTATAATAAGTTATCAAATGTATCATCAACCTTAAATAGAGAATGGACCTCAGCTGAAAAATGCGACAACATTTAGTGACAGGCCGTCATAAGTGTGATAAGCTATCAGGTTTGTCGTTAGCCTAAGGCAGAACATGTGAGCTGAGGTAGAGAAGTGATGACATTGTCTGATATGTCATCATATTTTTGATAAGTCATCAGGATCATCGTCAGCCTTAAGTAGGAAGTGCTAAAACTGAAGAGGGAGCTGACGACATTTGTGATAAGTCGCCACGAATGTTGTCTCCTAATTCGAGGAATTATTAAACTCTGTGATTTGGTTTCCTTATTTAGGATAAACTATTTAAATCATATTTTAGGGTTTTCTAAAGGGTTTTGAACATAATTTTAGAACATACATATTTTGTTATTTTTCTCTCTAGTTTCTTGTCTTGAAAAACAATCAACTTTGACGAGATTTTCATCAATATTTTGGGATTTATATTGTGATATAATACAAGAATCACTAGTTATTATTCATCTTGTGGTAAGTTCATTTTTCAAATTATGAATACGCCTAGTTGTTTCACTTATTACATTATGAGTGGCTAAATTTCTTTGACCCAAATTATGGGACCTATGGATTAAGTTTTCGTAAGTTGCTATGTGTTTTTGATTCTAAAGGTAATAGGACTCCTTGATAATTATGAGATTTTAATTATTGTCTGTTGGTTCCAAACAATAGATAGCACCTGCCTTGATTTGCTTGAGATAAGAAATAAAATATAGTAGGAAGTGAATTATTGACAGGGACTTAGAAACACTAAACTTCCATTTAATAATCGACACTGTAACAAGGTTGATTAACCTGAGGTAAAGTCTTGTTAGTAAATATAAATTTCCTAAGTCTGAGAGGATTAGGTAATTAAATGCTTAAGTAGGTCGAGAGATATTTAGGCATAACTTCGATAGAGATAATTTGTTGTCCTACCTACTGTGAGAATCTTGAATCACTATTAGCATCTGTCAAGTACTAAAACCTATAGTGATCAAAATTCTAGTTTTCCATAAACACTTGATTACAAACACTAAAACTAAAGTGACCAGCATTTATTGGCCAATCTCCAAAATCCCCATTTTATCTTTTCATATCATTTGTTTGAATTCAACTTGTAGCTATAGTTTCAAATTAGTTTAATCTCCACTCACATTGTTCCCGGTGGATTCGACCCCGACTCCAAAATTTGGGTAAATATATTGACGATGACCGCCTTGCACTAAATTGACGTGTAAGTTGAGCGTTATCAAAAATAGTGCCGTTGTCAGGGAACAATTTGGCGTATTGAGTTGGTTTGAAATTTTAGCCCACTTGCTTGAATTCAAACTTGTAAATATTTGTTTTTAGTTCACTTTTATTTCCTGTGTTAGGTAGATTTTTAGTTTAGTTTACCTACTGCTATGGCATCATGGAATGAAGATGATCTTGGTGGTTCAAAATCTTATCTTGATGATCCATGTACATATTATGATAGACCTCACTTTTGGCAAGACTGTAGATATGCTCCTCAGAGAGAGATGTGTGCACCATCTCTATCCTATCAGGAGTATGATTGTTCTGTATGTGGTGGTCAAGATGTACATTGGATTGATTGCCGAAATGCCCTCTCCCCCATTGTGCTAACCCAAATTCTAGTTCTTCTTATGATTTTTATAGGTCTTTTGGTCAAGAAAAGGAAGAACGAATCACCAAAAAAGAGTGGCATTGAAGCTATGCTTCAACTAATGTTGGATCATATGGACACAAGAAATGATATCATATGTGATATATGTCAAGACATTAGGGCATTTAACAAGGAAAAATAAATGATAGGGGAGATGGATATCAAAGTCAATCATCCAAAGCACTCTTTTACACTATGTTTAGATGATATCTTGTCTATGGAATAATTTAGACTAATCGAAGAATGTGAATATAAGGAGAAAAAATCCTATAATGATGATGAGCTTGATGTTGATCAACCTTTGGAGATTTCCCAACCAACCAAACCAACTATGAGGGATAATGCCAAGATTGGGGAAATGGTGCTAGAGGCGAAAGAAGAAATCAAGAACAATCATTGTGAAGGATCTAGTCCACTTCGGGGTAAATATACTAATGAGGATGCCACTCTAAAAGTAATATTTAGTCCTCATTCGAACCAATTTTCAACATTATGACTGGTGGATGTGATGAAAGTCGAATCACCCAAGCAAATAATGAATTTTAAAAATAAGGAGGAAAATTCTTACATTTTGGAGTTTGTCTTTACAAAAGGGTATACCACAACCCCAATTGTAAAATCCAAGAATCCTAAAGATTTATGTCCATTTAGTGGCTTTTTTTTATCCTCACTGCTCTTCAATGAGCCCACATGAAAGTTTGATGCAAAATTAGGCAAGCGGTTCAAGTCTTCGAAGTGGCATGATAAAACATTCCTTATCATGCCCTCACTTTTGCCAAATGGACCTAAAAGAAGTAAAGATAGAAAGATGGGCCGACAATTCAAATCGTCTAAGTGGAGGGATAAAGGATGACTGAATGATGTCGTGCTGCAACACTAAATTAGGCGCTTCTTGGGATGCAACCCAAGGTATTTTGTTATTTGTATTCATATTATATGATTAACATCAGATCTTCATACCTGTGGTGCCACAGGTATGTTTCTAACTCTTTTGTGTTGGTTTTATACATTGGGAATAATACATGGTTATAAGTTGAGGGTGGGACTACTTGTGGATGCTGATGTCCTCTTGGGGTTTTTGTTGCCGTGCCTCTTTTCCCCGAAGTCCTATTTCTAGTAGAGCCGACATGTTTAGGCGTATTTTGATTTGTTGTAAAATATTGTAGTTGACTAGGAGAAATACAAGTACCTTAGGTAGTTAACAGGTTTTTGTTGATGTTTTAGCACCTCTCCAATGGTCTGAAGGTTTAAATATGTGATTTGCATCTAAGGGTTACCACTGTGCATCTTTGTATGGCATTAGTTCTAGTGATGCAATAATCATTGCTAAATAGTTGCATGAACAGGATAAGTAGTAACTGGTGATATACTGGTGTGCCATGTGCGTGCGAGCTTTTATTTAGTTCTCGATGTATGCTAGATTCAGAACTTTCCCGATTAGTTTTACCTAGGTTGAAGGATAGGGGTTAGGAAAGGATCATAGGCCATTTTGATATTAGCCCACTTTTAGCCTAAACGACCGTCCTTGTATGTAGAATATCCCTTGATTCCTACTTTGAGCCTGCTTAGCCTATTTCTTTTTATGACATCGTCACCTTCCCATTTATATCACAATGAACCTATTTTGGCCCTGGTCCTCCTTGGACACTGTGCACCTTGACTTAGGCAAATGGCCTAAGTTGAGGGTGGCTATTATAGGGGTGCGTGATACAGAATGAGTATGAAGAAAAGTAGACTAAAAGAAAAGAATAAAAATTGGGGTGTGGTGGAAAAGAGAAATAAAAAGAAAAGCTAAGAAAAAGAACAAGTGATTGTGGAAAAGACCGCACCCATCCTAAATAAGTGCGATCAAGAAAAGAGAAGAATAGAAAAAGGTTAATGAGTGAAACCCCAAAAGCTAGTGTGGTCTCAAGAAGACTTAGTCACTTTAAATATCATCAAGTATTATACCATCCCCTAGCCTGCATTCCAAGCCAAAGAGAAGACCTATACTGATCTTAGCTGACTTGTATGAAGATCTTTGTAATGAAAACAAGGGCAGGCCTATGGTATTCGGCATACATTGATTGGAACTTCATTCTAAGAGTGAGTGTTTTTTTACTGTCCCCATAGTTACATATATGATTATTGATATGAGAAAAGGGGGATTTCTTTGTTGTGAGGGCATACCAAATATGTTGCTAGTTGCTAACTTGTTTGGATAGTGTAATACTGGGCTATGCATGGTTGTTATAGCTGAATTAATGTCGTATCTTGATTCCTGTGTTTTGCATTGTTGTTCTTCAATAATATACACAGTTATTCTTAAATTGACTGACCTTAGAGATGGTGAATATGTTTTGATATAATATGGATGATTGACTGTCGAATGTACTTTGTATCCTCTTGGTTGTGTTTGAGTTGCTTGAGGACAGGCAATTGTTTTAAGTTGAGGGTGTTGATGAGTGAGCAGACTCTAACACATTTGAGGCTTTTAACTGAGAATAATTGCAAGGTCTTAAGCAACTTTTGTTGTTTTTGATTATTTTATCTTTGATTTTGCAGTAGAAGCCAAGATGCAAGAGAACCAACAGGAATGGAAGCAAATGAGTTAAAATCTGAAGCAAATAGAAGAGAAATATGGATGACGATATTCTCGATAAGTTATCAGCCCTATGATAAGTAATCAGATATACCGTCAGCCTTAAATAGAGAATAGATCTCAATTGAAAGTTGCAACGACATTTAGTGATAGGCCATCATAAGTGTGATAAGCCATCAGATTTGTCGTTAGCCTAAGGTAGAACATGTGAGCTGAGGTGCAGAAGTGATGACATTATCTGATATGTCATCATATTTTTGACAAGTCGTTAGGATTCATCGTCAGCCTTAAGCAGGAAGTGCTAAAATTGAAGAGGGAGCTGACAACATTTGTGATAAGTCATCAAACTCCTGATAAGGTATCACGAATGTCGTTGCCTAATTTGAGGAATTATTAAACTCTTTGATATTTTTTCCTTATTTAGGCTGAACTATTTAAAGCATAGTTTAGGATTTTCTAAAGGGTTCTAAACATAATTTTGGAACACACGTATTTTGTTATTTTTCTCTCTAGTTTCTTTTCTTAAAAAACAATTGACTTTGAAGAGACTTTCAATAGTATTTTGGGATTTCTATCGTGACCTAATCTGAGAATCACTAGTTGTTATTCATCTTGTGGTAAGTTCATCTTTCAAATTATGAATAAGTCTAGTTGTTTCGCTTATTACATTATGAGTTGCTAAATCCCTTTGACCCAAATTATGGGATCTATGGGTTAAGTCTTGGTAAGATGCTATGTGTTTTTTATTCTAAAGGTAATAGGAATCCTTGATAATTTAGAGATTTTAATTATTGTCTATTGGTTGCAAACGATAGATAGCACCTTCTTTGATTTGCTTGAGATAAGAAATCAAATATAGTAGGAAGTGAATTACTGATAGGGACTTGAAAACACTAAACTTCCATTTAATAATCGATGTTGTAACAAGGTTGATTAACCTGAGGTAAAGTCTAGTTAGTAAATATAAATTCCCTAAGTTTGAGAGGATTAGGTAATTAAATGCTTAAGTAGGTTGAGAGACATTTAGGCATAACTTCGATAGACATAATTTGTTGTCCTACCTACTATGAGAATCTCGAATCACTATTAGCATCTGTCAATTACTAAAACCCATAGTGTACATAATTCTAGTTTTCCATAAACTCTTGATTACAAACACTGAAACTAAAGTGACCAACATTTATTGGCTAATCTCCAAAACCCCTCATTTTATCTTTTCGTATCATCTGTTTGAGTTTGACTTATAGCTATAGTTTCAAATTAGTTCAATCGCCACTCACATTATTCCCTTTGGATTCAACCCCGACTCCAAAAGTTGGTAAATATATTGATGATGACCGTCTTGCACTAAATTGACGTGTAAGTTGAGCATTATCACCCCTCATGAAAACTAGTCAATAACACGATTGGGACTCCTAAGAAGTTCATTATTTTTCCCTTTTTACTCTAAATCTCTCTAAAGTAACTCTCCTCCTTCCCCAAGAACAAATTCAAGCTTCTATCTCAAGAAAAATCAAGATCTCAAGCTTCCAATCCAAGAAACCTCTAAGAATTCAGTTTTTAAGGTATGTGGGATGTTCATTCATGTATTCCTTTCACTCATGGAGCCCAAAAATCCTCTTTTTGTTTAATTTATAAGTTTATACATTTTCTTAATGAATAAATCCATGAATCTCTTGTTAAATCAATTTCAAGTTATCGTTCCAAGTGTTTTCAAGTAGAAAAGTCATATCATGCTTTAAATGTTACAATTTTCATGTCATGATCAATTGATTTCAGGATTTGCCCTCAAGTTATGAATTTATCCATGTAATCATGTTGTTTTCCTTATGTTTACGACATTCCCATGTCCAAGTTTAGGAATACTGCATGTTTGATGAAATGCCTATGTTTTGGGTCTTGGAACTATGATTTTATACTCAGTATTTCAAGCTTGATATTGTATTTTATAATCATTCAGTGCTGGTGGGTTATGAAAACCCGATACCTAGTTGTTTTACATGATTTTAGTATCTCATAAATAATTTTAGCTAAACCATAAGTATTATCATTCTATTAGTTGTTATAATCAAACAATGATGAGCAATGTCAGTTGTATGTTCAGTTGTGCTTAATTCAGTTTAGTTCTATTCCAATGTCAATTCAGTTGGGAGTAGGATTTAGTATGGAACAAATGCAGGGATGGAAGCTTCTCTGTCAGTTAGGACTAGTCGTTAGTAGTAGTCTCTATATTATAGAACTATGTAGCTAGCGTAGGATCTGAACGGTCACCCGTCAGTTTAGGCTTGACTTCTTCTCAGGGGTCACTCGTTAGTTTAGGCTTGACTTCCTATCAGGGGTCACCTGTCAGTTTAGGATTGACACCCTATTCCTTTGGGATAACATATTAGTGGATCCACACAGCCAGTGTTAGTATTTGTGGCACGGTACTGACACCCTTCCGATTAGGGTTATAGGTTGGACCCCAATTTACTCAGATTGGGGCATGCTGGTTAGATAATACTTCCCACAGTCTCAGTACAGTTTCTAGTATGTTTAAGTTTAGGTTTTATTGACCAAGTTTACAAAATATCAGTTATTCACTTATACATATTTCAGTCATTCAGTTTTACAGATTATTTCAGAATTATGTTTATACTTCATATTGCACTCTCATATGTTACATATTCATGAATTCATGCCCAATTATATCATACATTTTAGCCATCCCCCATCTCATATACCAGTACATTCAAAGTACTGACCATATACTTTTTTTTGCACTATATTGTCTTATAATATAGGTTCAGGTGCACAGTTTCCCGATCACTCTTAGACAGCTCAATGACACTCAGTAATAGTAGTGGTGAGCCCTCATCCATCAAGTACATATTATATTTTATCAGCTTTAACATTATTTCATTTTGTTCAGTCATTCGGAGTTAGTTGGGAGCTTTTTCTATCAACTCCTCAATCAGTTTAGAGGCTTTCAAATATTCAGACAATCAGTTTGTCACTTCCAATTTTATCGGTTGTTTCAAAAATTTCAGTATTATGTATTACAATATTCTAGATTTATAGTATATATCAGAGTAGCTTCTGCATATGTTGTTTTTATTATTATTGTGTTCAGTGCTCACAGCAGGTACCAGGTCATGCGTTAGCTTGTGGTCACTCATGATCGTAAGCATTGTTGTTGCAACTAGGGGGTAGCCTCGGATCGTGAAAAAACTTGGTATCATAGCCTAAGGTTTTAAAGTGTCCTTGGGGGTTTGAAAGCTGCATGGAGTAGAGTCTTGTGCATGGGTGTGAAGTGCGCCACACTTATAGACAAAAGGCTATGAAATGTTTGTAAGAAAGTTTCCTTTCTTTCAGTTTTCACATCATGCGATAGAGCATGAGCTATATTTGAACTCTCTTTCTAATTTATCCTTCATTCTTTTTACAGACAATACCTCCCAGAAGATACAACGGAAGAAGGAATAAGGATCAGCCCACACCACTGTCTGTTCAGGAAAATCCTTTGAATAAGCATGTCTCTCATTCTGAGTTCAGGGTCTCTTTTATGAGTCTTGACCATCAGTAGCTGCTTCAAACAACTAGCGAGTTACTGACCCAGCCAATCCAGTGGCAAATGCAGCTACAGTTAGGATTCGAGATTTTACTCAGATGAATTCCCCTTTATTTTTGGGATCCATGTTTGAAGAAAACCCGCATGAGGTTTTGATATGGTTCATAAGGTGATAAATATTATGGGTGTCACTTGAGTAAGAGTACAAATTTGGATTTAGATCAATTATAAGATGTAGCTCACACCTAGTTTAAGCAGTAGAAAGAGGATCGAGGTATGGAGGCAAGGCCTGTTAAGTGGGAGGAGTTTGTCACAACATTCTTTGACAGGTTCTTTCCATTATAGTTGAGGGACTATAAGGTGTAAGAGTTCATTAATTTAAAGCAAGGTAGTATGAGTGTGAAGGATTACTCTCTTAAGTTTACTCAGTTGGCGAGACATGCTCCTACTATGGTGGCAAATAATAGGTCTAGAATGAGTAAGTTTATATCTGGTGTAGCTGATAGTATAGTCAAGGAGTGTAGGACTGCTATGTTGGTTAAGGAAATAAACTTATCTAGGGTTATGGTTCATGCTAAGCAGATTGAGGAGGAGAAATATAAGGAGAGAGAAAGGGAGAACAAGAGGTCCAGAACAGGTAGTTTTAATTTCTCCCAGCCAAGGTCAGAAGGTAGTAACTATTTTTAGTTTTTTCAAAAAATTTTAGCCCCAGATCCATCTTCAGCTAGTGCACCAATTCCCAAGTTCAGCTAAGATAGATGGGATATGGTTCTAGGGTCTACGTACTAGGCAGTGTAAACAGTGGTCGTACAAATCTGCTTTATTGAAAGTGTGGGAGAAATCATCAGGAAGATTGTAAGGCTGGTAGTAATGTATGCTTTGGAAGTTGAAAGACAGGACACAGGGTCCAAGAGTGTCTGACAGTTGTGAAGAGGGGCAGAAATGATTGCCAGCAGGACCAGAAAAATTCTTCAGTAGCACCAGCGGGCTGCCCAACTCAGTAGGGTGACATTTCCTGTGCCACCAGCGGGTAGTGTAAGAATAAAATGTATGCACTCCAGGCTTGGCATGATCAGGAAAATTCTCCTGATCTGGTTATAGGTATGTTGCAGGTCTTTCATCTTTATGTTTATGCTTTATTAGACCTCATATATTCACTTTCTTTTGTGACTCCTTATATAGCAATCAACTTTGGTATCAGTCCTAAAACATTAGCAGAACCCTTCTCAGTGTCTACTCTAGTAGGTAGCTCTATTGCATCCAAGCAAGTATACATGAACTACCCCATCACAGTATCTCAGAAAGTTACCTCAGTTTATCTTGTGGAGTTAAAGATGACTGATTTTGATATCATTCTAAATATGGATTGGCTCCACTCATGCTATGCCTTAGTTGACTGTAGAAATAGGGCTATTCAGTTTCAGTTTCCTAATGAACCAGTCATTACATGGAGGGGTAGTACTTCAGTGCTTAGGGATTAGTTTGCTTCATGTCTCCAAGCAAGAAAGATAATATCTAAAGGGTGTATTTACCATCTTATTTGAGTCAAAGACTTTAGTTTTGATACTCTAGGTCTCAAGTCAATTTTAGTAGTATGAAAATTTCCAGATGTGTTCCTTGAAAATCTTTCTAGTGTTCCTCCCAAAAGTGAAATTGACTTTGCAATAGATCTCCATATAGATACCCAGCCTATATCTATTGCACCTTACAGAATGGCTCCAGCTAAGCTTAGGGAGTTGAAAGAGTAGTTAAAAGATATCGTTGATAAGGGTTTCATCAGGACTAGTGTCTCCCCATAGGGTTCTCTAACCTTGTTCGTGTGTAAGAAAGACGGTTCTCTTAGAATGTGCATCGAATACCATCAGTTGAAAAAAGTCACAATCAAGAATAATATCCACTCCCAAGGATTGATGACTTGTTTGACCAACTTAAGAGTGCCAGTTATTTCTCTAAGATAGACCTCAGATCAGGCTATCATCAGCTTAGAGTCAGAGAATATGACATTTTGAAGACAACTTTCAAAACTCGATATGGTCACTTCAAATTTCTAGTTATGTCTTTTGGACTAACAAATGCCCCTACATCTTTCACGGACTTGATGAATAGGGTGTTTAAATAGTACTTGGACAAGTTTGTCGTAGTCTTCATTGATGATATTGTCAATTCCTAGAGTGAGAATGATCATGCAGACTATCTGAGAATTGTGTTGTAGACCCTTAGAGCTCACCAGTTGTTCACCAAATCCAGTAAATGTGAATTTTGGCTAAGATCAGTAGCTTTCCTTGGCCATATTATTTCTAGTGATGACATTAGACTTGACCCTTAAAAGATCAAAATAGTAAGGAACTGTCCCAGACCTATCTCTCCATTAGATATCTAGAGTTTCTTGGGTTTAGATGGCTATTACAGGTGGTTTGTTGAAGGGTTTTCTTCTATTAAATCCCTATGTCTCTATTTACTCAGAAAAAAGTCAAGGTTCAGTGGTCAAATTCTTATGAGAAGCATTTTCGGGAGTTGAAGACTCGACTCACTTCAGCCCCAATATTGACTTTGCTAGATGGTTTAAATGGATTTATAGTTTACTGTAATGCTTCCAGAGTTGGTCTTTGTTGTGTATTGATGTAGAGAGGTAAGGCCATAGCCTATTCCTCTAGACAACTTAAGCCCCATAAAAATAATCATCCTACCCATGATCTTGAGTTGGCAGCTGCTGTGTTTGCTTTGAAAATTTTGAGACATTATCTTTATGGGGTTCATGTGGATGTATTCACTAATCATAGTATTTTATAGTACGTGTTCACGTAAAAATATATGCATCTTCGATAGAGAAGGTGGCTTGAGTTATTAAAGGATTATGATATGAGTGTGTTGTATCATTCGGGCAAGGCCAATGTAGTGAAAGATGACCTTAGTAGATTGTCTATGGGTAGTGTTGCTCATTTTGAGGAGGATAAGAAAAAGCTAGTCAGTGAGGTTCACCATCTTTCTAGATTAGGTGTTCGATTGGTTGATTCAGCTGAAGGCAGTGTATGAGATCCTAGTTTGGTTAAGTTGAAAGAGATAGTTAGAGATCAGAAGATTGAGGTTTTCTCCCAAGGGGGAGATGGTGTGCTTTCATTGCCAGGGTATATTATGTATTCCGTGTGTTGATGACTTAAGATAGAAAATACTTTTAGAAGTGCATAGTGTGCGATACTCTATCCATCCAGGAGCCACTAAGATGTACCGTGACTTGCAAGAAATCTATTGGTGGAGTGGTATGAAGTAGGATATTACAGATTTTATGGATAAGTGTCCCAATTATCAGCAGGTCAAGGTTAAGCACCAAAGGCCTAGTGGTACATTGCAGGAGTTTAGCATCCCCACTTGGAAGTGAGAAGTGGTAAACATGGACTTTGTGATAAGGTTGCCTCGCACGCGTCATCAACACGACTAGATATGGATCATTGTATATAGAATTACCAATTCAACTTATTTCTTTCCAGTTCACATTTCGTACTTAGCTGAGGATTATGCTAGGCTTTATCTTAGGGAGTTAGTGAAGTTACATGGAATTCCGTTGTCTATCATATAAGATAGAGGTACTCAGTCTATCTCTCACTTTTGGAAGGCTTTTCAGAAAGGTCTTGGTACCCAAGTTCATCTCAGTATAGCTTTTCATCCTCAGACAGATGGTCAGGCAGAGAGGACTATTCAGACCTTAGAGGACATATTGAGGGTGTATGTTATTGACTTTAAAGGTAGTTGGGATGACTATTTAAAGGTAGTTGGGATGATAACAGTTATCACTCTAGTATTCAGATGGCTTTATTTTTAGGTAGGTGAAGCTGCTTTGATAGGACTAGATGCAGTGTTTGAGGCAATGGAGAAAGTTCAGTTGATTAGGGAAAGGCCGAAGACAGCTCAAAGCCGTTAGAAATCGTATGCATATGTGAGGAGAAGGGATTTTAAGTTTGAGGTTGGTGATTTGGTCTATTTAAATATTTTGTCTATGAATGAAGTGAAGAGATTTGGCAAGAAAGGGAAACTCAGTCCCCATTATATTGGTCCATATAGAATTTTGTGCTATTTTGGCAAGGTAGCTTATGGGCTTGAGTTGCCTTCAAATTTGGCATCAGTACATCCAATATTTCATGTTTCCTTGTTAAAGAAATGCATTGGTGAGTTAGCTGTAGTTGTTCCTTTTGAAGATATATATGTTAAGGATAACCTTTCCTACGAAGAAGTCCCAGTTGAGATCTTTGATCATCAGATTTGTAGTCTAAGAATAAAGAAGCTCGCTTGGTTAGGAATCATTCGGTTGAGGGATCTACTTGGGAAGAAGAAGAAGATATGCGAACCAAGTACCCTCATCTTTTCTCTGAAAACCCAGATTAAACTTGAGGTAAAGATCTTCCTTAGATTGATTTTTTTGGTTCTCAGTTTAAACTATGTATCCAGTCTCATGTAATTGCATGCATTCACAAAATCTTTTCAATTCATGTATCATGCTTCATACTCAGTGATATAGTCATGTTCCAAGTCATGCATACCCAGTAAATAATCTCAGTTTCCTCAGTAACCTTAGTCTAACCAATCTCATTTGAGGAAGAATGTTCCCAAGGGAGAGATATTGTAATACCCCATAATAGTTTTAGCTCAAATCAGCTCTAAGGTGCATTCATAAAGAGGCCCAAGGCTGGACAATTTCCCTAAGTGCTGGGGACTTAGTCCTTTTCAAGACCCCCAATATTTTTGGATTTTAGTTTGGACTTCCTGACCTAAAAATATCGATTTTGAGGTTGATTCTCATTTAGGGAGGTCAAAAGTATATCTCGGGAGAGTTTGGGGAATTTTAGAAGACGTTTGGGACATGCTTGGATGGACAAAATAGTAAGGTATCGTGATAGCCCCATGATGCCATGGTGGCTCCATAGGGAAGTGGGTTCACGGCGTGATGGTTTCTTGACCCAAGCAGGGGTCACGACACAACGGTCACTTAAACCAAGCAGGGTTTGCGACACGCCAATGGGTTTTTGTCCAGCTTTTCATTAGTGAAATTTAGGGGCACTTGAGTTATTTTCCCTCTATCCAACTTATCCATAACAAGATTGGGACTCCCAAGAAGGGCATTATTTTCCCTTTTTACTCCAAATTTCTCTCAAGAAACCCTCCTCCTCCCCCAAGAACAAATTCAAGCTCAATCTCAAGAAAAATCAAGAGTTCAAGTTTCCAATCCAAGAAACCTTTAATAATTTAGTTTTTAAGATATGTGGGATATTCATCCATGGATTCCTTTCACCCATGGAGCCTGAAAACCCTTTTTTGGTTTAATTTATGAGTTTATACATGTTCTTGATGAAATAAATCCATGAATCTCTTATTAAATCAATTTTAAGTTATGGTTACAAGTGTTTTCGAGTGGAATGAGTCATATCATGCTTTAAATGTTTCAATTCCATGTCATGATCAATTGATTTTAGATTTACCCTCAAGTTATGAATTTAGCCATGTAATCACGTTGTTTCCTTATGTTTAAGGCATTCCCATGTCTGAGTTTGTGATTACTTCATGTTTGATGAAATGCTCATTTTTTGCATCTTTGAACTGTGATTTCATACTACAGTATTTCAAGCTTAATATTATATTTTACAATCATTCAGTGTTGGTAGGTTATGAACAACCAATACCTTATTGTTTTACATGATTTCACTATCTCATAATTGATTTCAATTAAACCATGAGTATTATTATTCAATCAGTTGTTATAATCGGACCATGATAAGCAATGCCAGTTGTATGTTCAGTTGCATTTAATTCAGTTTAGTTCAGTACCAATGTCAGTTCAGTTGGGAGTAGGATTTAGAACGGAGCAAATGTAGGGATGGCGACTTCCCCATCAGTTGGGCAGAGTTGTTAGTAATAGTTCCAATATTCCAGTACTACGTGGCCACCGTAGGATATGAGGGGTCACCCATCAATTTAGGCTTGACTTCCTCTCAAGGGCCACCCGTCAGTTTAGAGTTGACACCCTGGTCCATCATGACAACAAATTAGTGGATCTATATGGCCAGTGTTAGTACCCGTGGCATGGTACTGAAACCCTTTCAACTGCGATTACAGGTTGGATCCTAATTTGCTCAGATTTGGGCATGTCAATTAATTGATACCTCCCACAGTCTCAGTACAGTATCTAGTATATTTCAGTTCAGGCTTGCCTGACCAAGTGTACAGAATCTCAGTTATTCAGTTTTACAGATTTCAGTCATTTAGTTTTACAGATTATTTTAGAATTATGTTTATAATTGGTCTTGTATTCTCAGATACTACATGTTCATGCATTCATGCCCAGTTATCTCATGCATTTTATCCAGCCCTCATCTCATATACCTGTACATTTAAAGTATTGACCACATACTTTTCTTTGCATTATGTTTTCTTATAACTTACGTTTGGACACATAGTTTCTCGGCCACTCTTAGACAGCCTAGCGACACTCAGCAACAGTAGTGGTGAGTCCTTATCTCTCAAGAAAATATTATATTTTCTAAGATTTACCATTATTTCATTTCGTTCAGTCAGTCGAAGTTAGTTGGGGGCTTGACCAATCAACTCCTCAGTCAGTTTAGAGGCTTTCAAACAATCAGACAATCAGTTAGTCACTTTTAGTCTTATCGATTGTTTCAAATATTTCAGTGTTACGTATTTTAGTATTCCAGATTTGCAGTATATATCAAAGTATATTTTGCATATATTGTTTTGATTACTATTATGTTCACTACTCATAGTAGGTACCATCTCATGAGTTAGCTTGTGGTCACTCATGACCGTAAGCACTATTGTTGCGACTAGGGGGTAGCCTCTGGTCATGATAGGGACATAGGGACCTGGTATGATGGTTGGTCAAAATATGAATTTAGATTAAAATTATCACCTGGAGGATGCTATGATGTTTGTAAAAAACATGAAAACCTTGTGTGTAGGGTGTGCCTAGGAAAAAAGGAACTTTCTCTAACATTCTTTATGTAGGTGCATAATT
>NW_025893572.1:65828-118766 GCF_002878395.1 Capsicum annuum
TAGACTTATTCATAATTTGAAAGATGAACTTACCACAAGATGAATAATAACTAGTGATTCTCAGATTAGGTCACACTAGAAATACCAAAATATTAATGAAAATCTCTTCAAAGTCAATTGTTTTTTAAGAAAAGAAACTAGAGAGAAAAATAACAAAATATGTGTGTTCCAAAATTATGTTTAGAACCCTTTAGAAAATCCTAAACTGTGCTTTAAATAGTTCAGCCTAAATAAGGAAACAAAATCACAGAGTTTAATAATTCCTCAAATTAGGCAACAACATTCGTGATACCTTATCAGGAGTTTGATGACTTATCACAAATGTTGTCAGCTCCCTCTTCAGTTTTAGCACTTCCTGCTTAAGGCTGACGATGAATCCTAATGACTTATCAAAAATATGATGGCATATCAGATAATGTCGTTACTTCTGCACCTCAGCTCACATGTTCTACCTTAGGCTAACGACAAATCTGATGGCTTATCACACTTATGATGGCCTATCACTAAATGTCGTCGCAACTTTCAATTGAGATCTATTCTCTGTTTAAGGCTAACGGTATATCTGATAACTTATCATAGGGCTGATAACTTATCAGGAATGTCGTCAGCCACATTTCTCTTCTATTTGCTTCAGATTTTAACTCATTTGCTTCCATTCCTGTTGGTTCTCTTGCATCTTGGCTTCTACTGCAAAATCAAAGATAAAATAATCAAAAACAACAAAAGTTACTTAAGACCTTGCAATTATTCTTAGTTAAAAGCCTCAAATGTGTTAGAATCTATTCACTCATCAACACCCTCAACTTAAAATAATTGCCTGTCCTTAAGCAACTCAAACACAACCAAGAGGATACAAAGTACATTCGGCAGTCAATCATCCATATTATCTCAAAACATATTCACCATCTCTAAGGTCAGTCAATTCAAGAATAACTATATATATTATTGAAGAACAACAATGCAAAACACAGGAATCAAGATATGACATTAATTCAGCTATAACAACCATGCATAGCCCGGTATTACACTATCCAAACAAGTTAGCAACTAGCAATATATCTGGTGTGCCCTCACAACAAAGAAATCCCCCTTTTCTCATATGAATAATCATATATGTAACTATGGGGACGGTAAAAAAACACTCACTCTTAGAATGAAGTTCCAATCAATGTATGCCGAATACCATAGGCTTGCCCTTATTTTCATTACAAAGATCTTCATACAAGTCAGCTAAGATCAGTATAGGTCTTCTCTTTGGCTTGGAATGCAGGCTAGGGGCTGGTATAATACTTGATGAAATTTAAAGTGACTAAGCCTTCTTGAGACCACACTAGCTTTTGGGGTTTCACTCAATAACCTTTTTCTATTCTTCTCTTTTCTTGATCACACTTATTTAGGATGGGTGCGGTCTTTTCCACAATCACTTGTTCTTTTTCTTAACTTTTCTTTTTATTTCTGTTTTCCACCACACCGCACTTTTTATTCTTTTCTTTTAGTCTACTTTTCTTCATACTTATTCTGTATCACGCACCCCTATGATAGCCACCCTCAACTTAGGCCATTTGCCTAAGTCAAGGTGCACAGTGTCCAAGGAGGACCAGGACCAAAATAGGTTCATTGTGATATAAACGGAAAGGTGACGGTGTCATAAAAAGAAATAGGCTAAGCAGGCTCAAAGTAGGAATCAACGGATATTCTACATACAGGGATGGTCGTTTAGGCTAAAAGTGGGATAATATCAAAATGGCCTATGATCCTTTCCTAACCCCTATCCTTCAACCTAGGTAAAACTAATTGGGAAAGTTCTGAATCCAGCATACAAAGGGAACTAAATAAAAGCTCGCACGCACATAGCACACTAGTATATCACCAGTTACTACTTATCCTGTTCATGCAACTATTTAGCAATGCTTATTGCGTTACTAGAACTAATGCCATACAAAGATGCACAGTGGTAACACTTAGATGCAAATCACACATTTAAACCTTCAGACCATTGGAGAGGTGCTAAAAAATCAACAAAAACCTGTTAACTACCTAAGGTACTTGTATTTCTCCTAGTCAACTACAATATTTTACAACAAATCAAAATACTCCTAAACATGTCGGCTCTACTAGAAATAGGAATTCGAGGAAAAGAGGCACAACAACAAAAACCCCAAGAGGACATCAGCATCCACAAGTAGTCCCACCCTCAACTTATCACTATGCATTATTCCCAATGCATCACACCAACACAAAAGAGTTAGAAACGTACCTGTGGCACCACAGGTATGAAGATCTGATGTTAATCACATAATACGAACACAAATAATAAAATACCTTGGGTTGCCTCCCAAGAAGCGCCTAATTTAGTGTCGCAACACGACATCATTCAGTCATCCTTTATCCCTCCACTTAGATGATTTGAATTGTCGGTCTATCTTTTGATCTTTAATTTTTTTAGGTCCGTTGGGCAAAGGTGAGGGCATGATAAGGAATGTTTTATCATGCCACTTTGAAGACTTGAACCACTTGCCTAATTTTGCATCAAACTTTCATGTGGGCTCATTGAAGAGCAGTGAGGATAAAAAAAGCCACTAAATGGACATCAATCTTTAGGATTCTTGGATTTTAGAATTGGGGTTGTGGTACACCCTTTTGTAAAGATAAACTCCAAAATGTAAGAATTTTCCTCTTTATTTTCAAAATTCATTATTTGCTTGGGTGATTCGACTTTTATCACATCCACCAGTCATAATGTTGAAAATTGGTTTGAATGAGGAATAAATATTACTTTCAGAGTGGCATCCCCATTAGTATATTTACCCCAAAATGGACTAGAGCCTTCACAATGATTGTGCTTGATTTCTTCTTTCGCCTCTAGTACCATTTCCCCAATCTTGGCATCATCCCTCATGGTTGGTTTGGTTGGTTGGGAAATCTCCAAAGGTTGATCAACATCAAGCTCATCATTATTATAGGATTTTTTCTCCTTATATTCACACTCTTCGATTAGTCTAAATTATTCCATAGACAAGATATCATCTATACATAATGTAAAAGAGTTCTTTGGATGATTGACTATGATATCCATCTCCCCTATCCTTTATTTTTCCTCGTTAAATGCCCTAATGTCTTGACATATATCACATATGATATCATTTATTGTGTCCATATGATCCAACATTAGTTGAAGCATAGCTTTAATGCCATTCTTTTTCGGTATTTGTTCTTCTTTTTCTTGACCAAAAGACCTATCAAAATCATAAGAAGAACTAGAATTTGGGTTAGCACAATGGGGGAAGGGGGCATTTCGATAATCAATCCAATGTACATCTTGACCACCACATACAGAACAATCATACTCCTGATAGGATGGAGATGGTGCACACATCTCTCTCTGAGGAGAATATCTATAGTCTTACCAAAAGTGAGGTCTATCATAATATGTACATAGATCATCAAGATAAGATTTTGAACCACCAAGATCATCTTCATTCCATGATGCCATAGCAGTAGGTAAACTAAAATAAAAATCTACCTAACACAAGAAATAAAAGTGAACTAAAACCAAATATTTACAAGTTTGAATTCAAGCAAGTGGGATAAAATTTCAAACCAACTCAATACGCCAAATTGTTCCCTGATAACGGCGCCATTTTTGATAACGCTCAACTTATACGTCAATTTAGTGCAAGGCGGTCATCGTCAATATATTTACCCAAATTTTGGAGTCGGGGTCGAATCCACCGAGAACAATGTGAGTAAAGATTAAACTAATTTGAAACTATAGATACAAGTTGAATTCAAACAAATGATATGAAAAGATAAAATGGGGGTTTTGGATATTAGCCAATAAATGTTGGTCACTTTAGTTTCAGTGTTTGTAATCAAGTGTTTATGGAAAACTAGAATTTTGCTCACTATAGGTTTTAGTACTTGACAGATGCTAATAGTGATTCAAGATTCTCACAGTAGGTAGGATAAGAAATTATCTCTATTTCAGTTATGCCTAGATATCTCTCAACCTACTTAAGCATTTAATTACCTAATCCTCTCAGACTTAGGAAATTTATATTTACTAACCAGACTTTACCTCAGGTTAATCAACCTTGTTACAGCGTCGATTATTAAATGGAAGTTTAGTGTTTCTAAGTCCCTGTCAATAATTCAGTTCCTACTATATTTGATTTCTTATCTCAAGCAAATCAAGGCAGGTGCTATCTATTGTTTGGAACCAACAGACAATAATTAAAATCTCATAATTATCAAGGAGTCCCATTACCTTTAGAATAAAAAACACATAGAAACTTACCAAAACTTAATCCATAGGTCCTATAATTTGGGTCAAAGAAATTTAGCCACTCATAATGTAATAAGTGAAACAACTAGGCGTATTCATAATTTGAAAAATGAACTTACCACAAGATGAATAATAACTAGTGATTCTCATATTAGATCACAATATAAATCCCAAAATATTGATGAAAATCTCGTCAAAGTTGATTGTTTTTCAAGACAAGAAACTAGAGAGAAAAATAACAAAATATGTATGTCCTAAAATTATGTTCAAAACCCTTAAGAAAACCCTAAAATATGATTTAAATAGTTTAGCCTAAATAAGGAAACAATATCAGAGAGTTTAATAATTCCTTGAATTAGGAGACAACATTCGTGGCACCTTATTAGGAGTCTGGCGACTTATCACAAATGTCGTCAGCTCCCTCTTCAGTTTTAGTACTTCCTACTTAAGGCTGACGATGATCCTAATGACTTATCAAAAATATGATGGCATATCAGAAAATGTCATCACTTCTCCACCTTAGCTCACATTTCTGCCTTAGGCTAATGACAAACCTGATAGCTTATCATACTTATGATGGCCTATTACTAAATGTTGTCGCATTTTTCAGCTGAGGTCCATTCTCTATTTAAGGCTGATGATACATTTGATAACTTATTATAGGGTTGACGACTTATCAGGAATGTCGTCAGCCATACTTCTGTTCTATTTTCTTTAGATTTCAACTCTTTTGCTTCCATCCCTGTTGGTTCTCTTGCATCTTTGCTTCTTCTGCAAAATAAAAGATAAAACAATCAAAAACAACAAAATTTACTTTAGATCTATCAATTATTCTTAGTTAAAAGCCTCAAATATATTAGCGTCTACTCACACATTAAGGAGAAAGACTGAAGTGCCCTTAAATTTCACTAATGAAAAGCTAGACGAAAACACCTTGGCACACTATGACCCCTACTTGGTTCAAGTAGCCATCGTGATGTTACCCCTGCTTGGGTCAAGCAACCATCACCTTGTGAACCCCATGTCCTGTGGATCCACCATTGCATTGTGGGGATATCAGGATACCTCACTATTTTGGCCATCCAAACACATCCCAAACCTCATCTAGAACTCCCAATACAGTCCTAAGACATACTTTTGACCTTCCTAAATGAGAATTAACCTCAAAATCAATATTTTTGAGGTCGGGAAGGCCAAACTAAAATCCACAAAGATTAGGGGTCTTGAAAAAGCCTAAGTCCCCAACACTTAATGAAATTGTCAAGCCTTGGACCCCCTTATGCATGCAACTAAGAGATGATTTGAGCAAGACTATTAGGGGGTATTACAGTCCCATTCCTTATCCCGGTAGGGGTAACCTCTTCATTATATAATTTTTCTCCTCCTTGCTCAACTTTAGTGATTTTCTCACATAGAGAATTGCTATCAATTTCCTCATCGGCTTATAGATCTTCCACCTCAATAGTTTTATCAAAGATATTTGGGAAATTATTCTAATGAATTTTTGGGTTAGAAGAAGTAAGAGAATAAAGTGAGGGAATAGATACGGGGGTAACCATAAAAGGTTCCTCAGTTTTTATATGAGATGAGTTGTTTCAATTTGAGTAATAAAGGTGGGAGTGAGAATGTCTAAAAATAATGGTAAAGGACATGATAGAGTATTTGTTTGAGATATTTTTGAAAAAGAAGGAAATTGATTTAAGAATTTGAAGTAATTTTTTCTTAAAGAGGATTAGAAGATAGAGGAGAGTGTGTGAATGAATGTTCGAAAGAGAGGTGAGGGTTTTTAAATAAATAAAGGGTTGTGATTTCAAAAGAGAGGTGAGACAAAGTGTTCTATAAAAAGGATAGAGGTACAATGCTTGGAATTCCAACATTACTAATAAGCAGGAATAGGGTAGGTTGACTTTAATTTTTTTTTCAAAAGTTCTACAGTAGTGAAAGCAAGTCTAACCTTGTAGAGGAACCAGGTCCCTCTTTTGATATAACTACTTATGGTTAGTGTTTCCTTTGTCCTCCTATAATCTACATATTGATACTTCTCCACCATGAGTGCATATTTATGAAGCTATAAGACAGAGTTAGGCTTGATCAAAATTACTCATAAATAGAAACCTGCAATTAATTTTTTAGTCAAGAAGGAGTTTACAATGACATAAAAAATCAGTTAGGTCATCAATCCAAGCTTTGATCAGTTCCATTAGAACTAGTCGGCCAAAGTGGTTTGGTAAATATATCAGCTATTTGATCTACAGTCTTACAAAATTTCATGCAAATGGCTCCGTTCTCCATATTATATCTTAGGAAATGATGTATTACATTAATATGTTTGGTCCTCTTGTATTGCTCAGTATTTTTGGCCATGTTGAGAGCATTGGTGTAGTCTCATTATAGTGGAATAATATCATACACTATCCTAAAGTCCTTCAACAACTTAATCCATAGGTTTTGAGCTTGTTCATAACAAGAAACATCTACAACATACTAAGGATAACAAAATAGATTAAAATTAACTCTAGATGGATTGAACAAAACCAGGTCTCATGTTCTCATCAATTATTTGAGAATCCTCTTTGCAACCTTCAAGTAAGACTCCTTTGGACATTCTTGGAACCTTGTACACATTCTTACACTGAATACAATATTAGGTCTACTAGCTGTTAAGTACGAAAGGTACCCAATGATTCCTCTATACATAGTCTCATTCACTAAGGAACATGTTTATCAGTATCCAGTTTTAAGCTTGTCCTAATTGGAGTATCAATGGGCTTAGCATCAATCATGTAAAAAAAATTCACAAGGTCCTTGATGTATTTCTCCTGATAGATCATTGTTCCACTAGGAGTTTGCTTGACTTGCAGTCATAGAAAGAATGTTAGTTCGCCCATCATACTCATTTCAAATTCACTTTCCATGATTTTAGAAAATTTTCACATATTGAGTTTAAAGTTAGTCAAAAATAATCTCATCCATATATACTTGCACAATCAGTAGATTTTTCCCTCTTTTTTTTTTCTAAAAAAAGTATTGCAAATATTTTCTCTTTTAACGTTATTTTCAAGATGAAACTTGGACAATATTTTATACCATGCTTGTAATTTTATACCATGCTTGTAATTTTGCTATCTAACTTCACTTGGATTTACTTGGAAAAAATCACTAATACTTCAAAAGATTCATATTTGGACCTCAAGAACATGATCCACATGTACCTTGAGAAATCATGCATAATGATCAAGAAATATTTCTTCCCTCCTCTACTTTAAATTTTTATAGGTTTTTATAGGTTCGCAAAAGTCTCTAGAGTAGTTTAAGAGGCCTGGTGGTACTAAATTGATTTTTCTTCTTGAATTAGGACCTATTTTGTTTTTGTTTAATGCATGCATCACATATCTCGATATCTGGAAACTGCAACTTGGGAACACCATAGACCCGGTCCTTTGTGACCAACTTGTTAAGAAGTTGGGAGCTACCATGGCCATGCCTTCTATGCCACAAGTTAGTATTTTTACTTTAAGCAATAAGACAAGTGAGATCATCACCCGGAACTGAATCTGTATTAGCAACATACATGTTCTTGCACCTCTTTGCTCTAGGAATAACCTCACCAAATTTAAGACTGGTGAAAGTACAACTATCAGGCAAAAATTTAACTTCATTGCTCTTATCATAAATTTGAGAGAAACTTGTAGACTATACTTTAATCCACTCACATAATATATATTTTTAATATCATAGTATAGAGATTTTCTAATTTTGCCAACACCTAAGACATATCCCTTCTTTCTATATCTAAATGAGACCCCTCTACCTTGAAGTTCTTTGAATGAGAGAAAACATTTAATTCTAATCATGTGCTAGAAAAATCCACTATCCAGAATCAATGGTGATTTCTTTCTCTTACTCCCTCCTACATATAAGGATTATTTATTAGGTTTGGAAACCCATTCAAGTTTGAGTTCACAAAAGAGGGACAGAAGAGAAAAGAGCAATCAAGTCTTTCTTTGTCCAGACATTCCGCCTAATTTCCTTTGATATTGAAAAGGGACCATGTCCCTTTTTAAGCAGTCACGCTTGCTGAACATAATTAGACAAACAAATCTTAGTCCTTAACTTTGCTTGGAAATTCCATTTTAGATGATCATCTCTTCCATAGTTGGTACATAATAAATTGTTAGATAAAGACATATTTGTTGTGGGGATTAATATGTTGACTTGTTAGACTAAGACATATTTTTTTGTAGGGATTGTAAATGGATTAATATGTTGAAAACTTAGAACCTTATTTTTGTTTGATCTCTAACTAGGAAGGTTAGCCAAAATCTGAGATGAAGCAGTCCACTTTAGATATTCATTTAGTTCTTTCTTAACATAGACCACGTCCCTCTTTAGGTCAACATTTCTTTCAAGAGAGGTAGTAAGATGTCCTTGGGAATTGTTCAACCTTTCTTCAATATTAATTCGAAGACTACTAGCCTCAAACTTTTCCTTAGAAATAGACTCAGAAAGCTTCATTTTTTTTTCATTTCAACATTCTCAGAAGTTATTTTGTGAAACTATTCTTCCAATCAGAAATTTAAATAGTTAAAAGTAATTTTTTTAAGATTATTTAGACTTACATTATGAAAATCATTCTCTGTAGTGAGCTCACAAAGTGAATCAATTAATATATTTCCCAGCCTTTTTAGTTTCTTCAAGGAAAAGTCATTGAGGTTTTGCTTAGTGTCAAGAAGGTTTACCTGTTCATCTTCATCATTATCTCATTTTTCCATAAGAGTGAAAAGAAAGTTCAAAACATTGTCATCTTCTTCCACAACCATCATAGAATCATATTCGAGGTACTCTAACTTATTAGACTTATTAGACAAGGCCCCCCCAAGCAGCTAGAGCTTACTTGACCATATAGTCTTGTAGCTTTTACCTTAGACTTATTTGGGATCTAGTACTTCCTTTTCCCTTTGTCTTCTCCATCCTTGACATAATATGTGTATTCCATTTTATGCATTGGAAAATCGTTGATAAAGTGACCGAGTTTGCTATATTTGTGACAACGCTTATTTCACTAGGTGACTTGCTAGTATTTTCTTTCTTCTTAAATCCATCATTCCTTTTCATATATCCTATGAATCTTTGAGCTGAGTAATTTACATGCTGATTATCTTCACTGGAGTCAAGTTTTGAAGATTCAAGAGCTAAAGTTTTCTCTTTCTTGGGTTTCTATTTCTCTTGGTCTTATTGCTTTTTCAACTCATAAGTTTTTAGATTACCAATCAATTTATCCATATTAAGGGTATTGACATCTTGAACCTCTATTATTGCACTGACTTTACTTTCTCGTGACTTTGGCAAAACACTAAGTATGTTCCTCACTTGTTTACTGGGTAAGATTTTTTCTCCAAGATAGTGCAACTCATTTGTAATCACAGTAAACCTGATATGCATTTCTTGAATGGTCTCGCTTTCCTTTATAGTAAAATATTTATACTGTGTAGTGAGCATATCCACTCTAGAATCCTTGACCTGGCTTATTTCCTTATGAGCAGTTGTCAAATAATCCCAAATCTCCTTGCAGAGTCACATGCAAAAATCCTATTGTACTCATCAGGGCCTATTCCACACACAAATAATTTAGGTTTGAAATTTTTTCAATCTTCTTCCTCATATTATTTACATAACTTAGGAACTAGTCTTCTAATATCTCCTTTAGAAACCGTCTTCATGGGAACATGTGGTCCATCAACAATAATATTTCATAGCTAAGTATCTTCAGCCATAACGACATTGTGCATGCAAGTTTTCCACCAACCATAGTATTGGCTATTAAAATAGAGGTCTGGTGGTTAATTAACCTTTCTCTAGATTTGGTGGAGAAGCCATGTAATACCCCATACTTTTTCCTAGATTTGTTTAGCTTCTAGTGTGTTAAGGGTTAACTTTAAAAGTGTATAACTCTTGATGCGTGTAGAATTTTCAGCTCTAGACCCACCAATGTGTAAATAATTGAACTAGCTTTCAAATGATACCAATTTTGCCTTAATTCATACTCGGTTGAGAAGTTATGGTGATTTTAGTGAAAGTAGTAGGACATCATGATAAGCACCACGTCGGTGGAGGTGCAGAATCGGAATTGTCTGATTTACAGTGGAGCACCGCCATTAGTCCACATCGCAGTGAAGTTCCAGTTCCCATTCGTCCCTTTCTAGTAGCTCACCATAATTTGCCCGTATTGCGTCAAAATTCCCAATTAGATAGAATGGCATCATGGTGGAGTGTAAAATGGCACTTGTCCTTTTCCAGTGACAAAACACGATATCACCGCATTGCACGAGAGGCCAAAATAGCACTCATCCTTTTTCTAGTGAGCCACCGCGATTATACCGCATCGCGGTGGGGCCCAAAATTTAAATTTTCCAGTTTTGAGTTAAATTTTACAAAGCACAATCTAGTTATTTCCCCAATCCCCAAATCATGTAAAACATAGAATCTAGCCGATTCTAAGAATATTATACATGCTTTTCACATAATTTCTCTCCAAGAAACCCTAGAACATCTCATTTAAATCCTCAAAAACTCCAAATTTCACCATTCTTTTTCTAAGATAACCCGAAATTCAAGATTCCCAATTCAAGAAATCATCTTCAGAAGCACAAATAGGAATTCATGTTCGAACTTTATCTAGTCATCAATTAAGGTTTGTGGGATTTTTCAACAAGGATAATCCTTTCATCCCTGTTCCCAAAACTATTTTTAAAGTTGATTTTATATGAAATTACATGAATTTTAGTTCAGGGTTTATACCCACTTATCACTAATTGAAGATTATGAGATTTCAAGTAATGTAGATGTTGAATTGCATGTCTTCTTTTGTATTTTTATGCATATTGCAGAAATTTTCAGATTTTGAATTGAATTACCAATATTTACATTATCAAGCATAAACATTATGATGTATTGACATGAATTTGATGCATGGATTATCAAGCCCTATTTTGTATGTTGATATTTCAAGAATGACTATGCTTTAAGCATCCCATGATTTGTTATTTTCAGATTTTGATAAAGATTTGATCTTTTGATCTCAGCTTAGACATGGAATCCAATTTATAGTTTCAATTATAGTTTTAATTAATAGATATACAATTGGTTTCATTATAAACCATTATACTAGTTTTAAAGTGGATTTCCAATAGAATGAGCATACAGATTAAATGGAATAGTATTTAGCACCGAGTTGGGTATGTTCTCATGTCCCAAACTACGATCCATTATAGGTTCAGAATATTAGATTATTCTTATTTCTATATGGGTGATAGCTACAGATGGGATCACTTAGATTAGGTTATACTTCTTGGCAAGAGTATGACACCTCTTCCTAACGTGAGGTTTTCTCATAAGGGAACTAGATGTTGGACACTATGATTTCTCACATAGTGTATGTCGGTTAGAAGAATCTCCTAAATAGAAAGAACTACAAAATAATCCTAACAGAAAAGCTTTTAGAAACTAAGTCTAAAGGCTCACAATTTTATTCAGATATTTTTTTATATAAGACCTTAGTTATAGATTTCAGCTTTCATCTTTCAGATATTAAAGTGAATCCTTTTTACACTTAGACAACATGATTTATAGACAGAATACCAGTACAGCTTTTAGCCATGAATGTTATGACTCACTAGATTTATGCAGTATGTTTTGCTATTAATGATTATGGTTTTCAATTTTCAGATATTCCAACTTATGTTAGTTATCTATATTTAGTATGCATTATTTTACAAATTATGATGAGGTTGAGACATTGTTTTACCTATGCATTCACTCCCATATACTCAGTTCAGTCCAGAAGTATCCACATATATGTATATGTGCTACATTGTTGCATAATGTAGGTTCAGGCGCTCAGTTCTAGCAACGTGAGTGATTCAAGCATCTCTATCTGCATTCGAACAATTGATGAATCCTAATAGTTCAGGGACCCAATTATTCAATTTTTTAGCTTATTAGTATGATGATTCAATATTTATAGGAAGTGCGAGTCAGCTGAGGGTTTGTCCCAGTGGCTCTCTAGTTATTAGTAGTAGAGGTTATCAGGCTGTTAGATATGATTCAGATTTCTAGTATTTATTGTTTAGGATCTTGAGTCTAGTATTTTCAGATATTAAATTTAGATAATTTCAGCTTAAACTCATACAAATTTCCACATTCTAGTTTTGATGATATATCTATATTTTATCTATTATGGGCTTCAGACTGAGTAGAAGACTGATAAGGTTAGCTTAATGCTACTAGTAGTCTTGAGAATTGTGTGACATCTCGAACCCATTTTTAAGGTATTACAAACTTGGTATCAAAGCCTAAGGTTTATATGAGTCCTAGAAAGTCATACAAGCCGTGTTATGTAGAGTCTTGATCATGGTTGTGAAGTGCGCCACATTTTTGAGAAAAAAGCTATGGGATATTTTCTGGAAATCATCTCTTTCTTTCATGATCTATTGTGCTTACAGTTTATAAATCTATTTTTAACTTGTGCTATTACGTGAAGATTGAATATGCCTCCTCATCGATCTAACATCCGTAGAAAGAATAACCAGTCCCCCAGCCTATTGACTCTTTGAATGAGAATGTATCCTATGTTGAATTTCGTACTGCCTTTCAGGAGTTGGCCCAAGCTATGACTACCAATATTTAGGGAAACCATCAAGCGATAGTCCCACTTTAGCAGGATGGTGATTTAGTAGCAGGCAAAATTCATGACTTCATGAGAATGAATCCGCCAGAGTTCTTTGGGTCAAAAATAGGTGAGGACCCACAACTTCACTTAGATGAGGTGAAGAAGATCACCTAAATTATGCATGATTTTGAGGAGGAGAGTGTAGAGTTTGCATCGTATATATTGAAAGATGTAGCGTATGATTAGGTGGTTATATGGAAGAATAGAATAAGTGAGCATGCAGATTCTATGAGTTGGCAGGTATTTTAGGATGCATTTCTAGATAGGTTCTTTCTACATGAAATAAGAGAATCTAAGGTAGAGGAGTTTGTGAACCTGAGGCAGGGCTTGATGATAGTGAAAATGTACTACCTTAAGTTCAATCAGTTGTCTAAGTATGCCCCTGATACGATGGATGACCCTAGGCCGAGTATGAGTAAGTTTGTTATTGGAGTATCTGGTTTGACAGTCAAGGAGTCTAGGACTGCCATGCTTATTAGGGATATGGATATTGCTAGGATGATGATTTATGCTCAACAGATTGAGGCAAAAAAGTTGAAGGGAAAAAAGAGGGGAAATAAGAAAGCTATAACTAGGAAGTTTGAGTATGGCTAGACTAGGTTTGAAGGGAGAAATCATTCACAGTTTCAGAATCTTTCATCTATGCTAGTGCCATCTTCAGCTAGTGCTACCTTCCACAGAGCTAGACAATAACAGTGGGGTAAGATTTTTATATCCAGATCTCAAAATAGTGTGAGTGGAAAATCCAGTTATCCTCCATGTGCTAAGTATGGTAAGAATTATCTTGGTGAGTGTTTGTTGGGATAGAAAGGTTGTTATCGTTGTGGTAAGTTGGGTTATAGAATCAAAGAGTATCTACATACTAAGTAAAGAAATAGGGATGTTCATCTCCAAACTCAGGCTACTAGTGCACTAGCTCCTCTAGGTTGTCCAGTCCCTCCTCATGGTGCATCATCCGGTACCAGTGGTGGTCAGTGCTAGAATTAGTTTTATGCTCTACCATCCCATCAGGAGTAAGAAGATTCTCTTATGTGACCCCACTAGTTGCAGTAAATTTTTAAGTAGGTCCTGAAAAGCTTTCTAAGACCTTCTTGGTTTCTACCTTAGTGGGTGAGTCAGTTGTTTCCAAACAGTTCTATAGAAAGTGTCCCATCACTATTCTTTATAAAATCATGTTAGCAGACTTAATAGAGTTAGATATGGTCAACTTTGACCTTATTCTTGGTATGGATTGGGTCCATTCCTGTTATGCATCCATAGATTGTCGCACCCGAGTAGTGGAGTTTCAGTTTCTAGATGATCTAGTCTTTGAGTGTGAAGGTAATTCAGTGTCTCCCAAAAGTCATTTCATATCCTATCTTAAATCCAGAAAGTTTATATCAAAAGGATATGTTTATCATTTAGTCCGAGTCAAACACACTAAGTTTGAGGCTCCAACAGTTCACTCAGTTTTAGTAGTCAATGAGTTTCCTAAAGTTTCTCCCAAATATTTTTCCAGGGGTACCTACCGATAGGGAATAGAATTTGGTATTTACCTTCTGCCAGATACTCAGCCTCTCTCTATTCTTCTATATTATATGGATCCATCTAACCTTAAAGAGTTAAAAGAGTAGCTTAAAGATCTCTTAGATAAAGGTTTCATAAGGCCTAGTGTCTCTCTGTGGGGTGCTCCCATCCTATTCGTGCAAAAGAAAAATGGTTCTTTGTGAATGTGCATTGACTATCATCAGCTGAATAAAGTCATAGTCAAAAACAAATATCCTCTTCCTAGTATTGATACTTATTCGACCAACTCCAAGGTGCAAGCTATTTCTCAAATATAGACCTTAGATACGGCTATCATCAGCTTAGAGTAAGGAAATGTGATATTCCAAAGACAGCTTTTAGAACACGTTATGGTCATGTTGAGTTTCTAGCCCTATCCTTCGAGCTGACAAATACCCCAGCAGCATTCATGGACTTGATGAACAGAGTGTTCAAATAGTATCTAGATATGTTTGTCATAGTCCTTCGATGATTCTTGTCTATTCTCATAGTGAGGATGATCATGCAGACCATCTTAGAATTGTGTTGCAAACTCTTAGGGATCACCAGTTGTTCGCCAAATTTAGCAAATTTGAGTTTTGTCTAAGGTCAGCAGCTTTTCTTGATCATATTATTTCTAATTAGGGCAGTTGAGTTGATCCCCAAAAGACAAAAGGAATAAGAAACTAGCCTAGACCTATCTCTCTATCAGACATTAGAAGTATCTTGGGTTTAGCTAGCTATTAAAGATGTTTTTTTTAGGGTTTCTTATCTATTACATCCCCTAAGTCTAGATTGACTTAGAAGAAAGTTAAGTTTCAGTGGTCAGATTCTTGTGAGAAGTTTTTAGGAGTTAAAGAGTCGACTCACCTTAATCCCAGTTTTAGATCTCCCCAATGGTACATATGGGGTCATTGTATATTATGATGCCTCTAGAATTGGTCTGGGTTGTGTTTTGATATAGAGGGGTAAGGTTATAGCCTATGCCTCTGGACAGCTTAAGCCTTACAAAAAGAATTACCCAATCCATGATCTTGAGTTAGCTGTAGTTGTGTTTGCCTTAAAGATCTAGAAGTGCTATCTTTATGGGGTGTATGTTGATGTGTTTACGGACCACAAATTCTGGAAATATGTATTTACTCAGAGAGAGTTAAATCTTTATCAGAGAAGGTGGTTAGAATTGTTGAAGGATTATGACATGAGTGTGTTTATCATTCGGGCAAGGCTAGTGTAGTGGTAGACGCCCTTAGTAGACTGTCTATGGGCGGTGTTGCTCATATAGAGAATGATAAGTGAAAGCTAGTTTAAGAAGTTCACCAATTAGTGAGATTGGGTGTGAGGTTGGTTAACTCAGCTGAAGGTAATGTTTGGGTTTAGAGTAGTTCAAAATCTTTCTTAGTGTCTAAAGTGAAAAAGAAGCAGGATAAGGATTTTAGTTTGGTCAAACTTAAGGGTTCAGTTAAAGACCAAAAGTTAGAGGTTTTCTCTCAAGGGGGAGATGGTGTGTTAAGATACCAGAATAGATTGTGTGTGCCATGTGTTGACGATTTGAGGCAGTGGATTATGGGAGAAATGCATGGTGTGCGTTACTCTATTCATCTAGGAGACACCAAGGTGCACCATGATTTGCAGAAAGTCTATTAGTGAAGTGGTATGAAGAGAGATATAGTAGAATTTATGGCTAAGTGTACAACTTATCAACAAGTTAAGGTAGAGAATTAAAGGCCTTGTGGTATATTATAGGAGTTTGGTATTCTCACTTGGAAGTGGGAAGAGGTGAACATGGACTTTGAGAAAGGGTTACCCTATTCGCGTTGTCAGCATGATTCAATTTTGGTTATTGTAGACAGATTGACCAAATGAGCCTATTTTTTGCCAGTTCACATGTCCTACACAGCTAAAAATTATGCTAAGCTGTATATCAGAGAGTTGGTTAGACTGTAGGGAGTTCCTTTGTCCATTATTTCAGATAGGGGTACTCAGTTTACATCTCAGTTTTGGAAATCTTTTCAGAAGGGTCTTGGTAACCAAGCTCATCTCAGTTCAACTTTTCACCTGCAGACAGATGGTTTGGCAGAGAGGACCATTCAAACCTTAGAAGATATGTTGAGGGAATGTGTTATTGATTTCAAAGAAAGTTAGGATGACCACTTGCCGCTGATCAAGTTTGCCTACAATAACAGTTATTATTCTAGTATTCAAATGGCCCCATTTGAGGCTCTTTATGGGAGGAGATTTAGATCACTAGTCGTTTGGTTCAATATGGGTGAGGTCATTTTGATTAGGCCAGATATGGTGTTTGAGGCCATAGAGAAAGTTCAGTTTATTTGAGAGAGATTAAAAGCAACTCAGAGTCGTCAAAAATCTTATGCTAACGTAAGAAAGAGAGGTTTTGAATTTGAGGTTGATGACATTGTTTATTTGAAAGTTTCACCTATGCAGGGGGTGAAGAGATTTGGCAAAAAAGGGAAGCTTAGTCCTTGATATGTAGGTCCCTACAGGATTGAGTCGTGTGGGGAAGGTAGCGTTTGAGCTTGAGCTACCTGCAGACTTGTCATCAGTTCATCTAGTGTTCCATGTGTCCTTATTGAAGAAGTTTATAGATGATTCAGTTGTTGTAGTCCCTCTAGAAAGTACAGATATTCAAAATAGCCTTTCATACGAAGAACTTCCAGAAGAGATTCTTGATCATCAGATCCAGAGACTAAGGAACAAAGAAGTTCCCTTGGTCAAGGTACTGTGGCGAAATCAGTCCCTTGGGGGTGCTACTTAGGAAGCAGAAGCAGACATACGAACCAAGTATCCTTATCTCTTCTCCATGAACTCAGATTCAGCTGAAGGTAGCAATTTTCCTTAATTCAGTTCTTTTCCAGTTCAGATCAACCATATAACTATCATTATGTAAATTCATACATTCGCAGATCAGTTCAGTCACTCAGTATATTTTAGATTCGGTCATGCAGTTTGTTTTAGTTATGCATGCCAGCATAAAGCCTTAGTTTCTCAACATCTTCATATTATCTAGTCTCATTCGAGGATGAATGTTCTCAAAGGGGAGCTATTGAAATACCCTGTATTTCTTCCTAGCTCAGTTTAACTTCTAATGTGTCAAGGGTTAACTTTGAAAGTGTGTAACTCTTGATTCATGTAGAATTTTATAACTCTAGACCCACCATTGTGTAGATAATTGAACTAGCTTTCCAACGATACCAATTTTGCCTTAATCCGATACTCGATTGAGAAGTTATGATGGTTTTAGTGAAAGCAGTAGGGATTGAGATAAGCACCGCATCGCGCTAAGGAGCAGAATCGCAATTTCCCAATTTCCAGTGGAGTGCTATGATTAGCCTATATCATGGTGAAGTTCTAGTTCCCGTTCGTCCCTTTCTAGTAGCTCATTGCGATTTGCCTGTATCATGTCAAAATTCCCAATTGGACAGACACCGTGTTGCGGTAGAGTACAAAATGGTACTCATCTTTTTCCAGTAATACAACATGATTTTACCACTTTGTGCCAGAGGCTAAAATAGCGCTCATCCTTTTTCCAATGAGCCACTACAATTGTACCGCATCGTGATGGGCCCAAAATTGGGATTTTCCAGTTTCGAGTTAAATTTTACAAAGGGCAATCTAATCATTTCCCCAATCCCTAAATTGTGTAAAACACAGAATCTAGCCAATTCTAAGCATATTATGCATGCTTTTCACATAATTTCTCTCCAAGAAACCCTAGAACATCACATTTAAATCCTACAAAACTCCAAATTTCACCATTCTTTTTCGAAGATAACCCAAAATTCAAGATATTCAAAAAATCATCTTCAAAAGCATAAATTGGAATTCAGGTTCAAGCTTCTTTATTTAGTCATCAATTAAGGTATGTGGGGTTTTTATTAACAAGGATAATCCTTTAATCCTTGAGCCCAAACTAGTTTTAAAGTTGATTTTATATGAAATTACATATATTTCAGTTCAGGGTTTATACCCACTTATTACTAATTGAATATTATGAGATTTCAAGTAATGTAGATGTCGAATTACATGTCTTATTTTGTATTTTTATGTGTACTGCAGAAAATTCCAGAGTTTAAAATGAATTATCAATATTTACATTGTCAAGAATGAACATTATGATGTTTTGACATGAATTTGATGTATGGGTTACTAAGCCCTAGTTTTTATGTTGATATTTTAAGAATGACTATGCTTTAAGTATCCCATGATTTGTTATTTTCAGATTTTGATAAAGATTTGATCTTTTGATCTCAACTTAGACATGGAATCAACTTTACACCTTTAATTAACAAATATACAGTTGGTTTTCATTATATACCATTATACTAGTTTTAAAGTGGAATTCCAATAGAATAAGCATAGAGATTAAAGGGAGTAGTATTTAGTACCGAGTTGGGTACGTTCTCATACCCCAGAACTACAGTCCAATCTAGGTTTAGAATATCAGATTGTTCCCATTTCCATATAGATGATAGCTACAGATGTGATCACTTAGATAGGTTATACTCTTTGGCATGAGTATGACACCTCTCCCTAATGTGAGATTTTCATATAAGGGAACTAGACGTTGGACACTACGATAGCTCACATAATGTATGTTGGTTAGAAGAACCTCCCTAATAGAAAAGACTACAGAATAATCCTAACAGAAAAGCTTTTAGGAACTAAGTGTAAGGACTCACAGTTTTATTCAGATATCGTTTTATATAAGACCTTAGCTATAGATTTCAGCTTTGAACTTTTAGATATCAAAGTGAGTCCTTTCTACACTTAGATAACATGATTTACAGATAGAATACCAGTACAACTTTTAGAACTGAATCTTATGACTCACTAGATTTATCCAGCATGTTTTGCTATTCATGATTATGGTTTTCAGTTTTCAAATATTCTAGCTTATGTGAGTCATCTACATTTAGCATGCATTATTTTACATATTATGGTGAGGTTGAGATATTTTTTTAACTATGCATGCACCCCCATATACTCAGTATAATCCAGAAGTACTGGTCCATATATACGTCTATGTGCTATATTATATCATAATGTAGGTTCAGGTGCTTATTTCCAGAACCATGAGTGATTTTGAGCATATCTATCTACATCCCACAGTTGGTGAGTCCTCATAGTTTGGGGACCAGATATTCAATTTTTCAGCTTATTAGTATAGATGATTCAGTATTTATAGATAGTGCGAATTAGTTGGGGGTTTGTCCCAGTGGCTCTCTAGTTATTAGTAGTAGAGGCTTGTCAGACTACTAAATATGATTTAGATTTCCAATATTTATTATTTAGGCTCTTAAGTTTAGTATTTTTAGATATTAAATTTAGACAATTTCAGCTTTGCTCAGACAGATTTCTATATTCTAGTTTTGATGATATATCTCTGTTTCCTCTATTATGGGCTTCAGATTTAGTAAAAGGCTAATAGGATTAGCTTAAGGCTACTCATAGTCTTGAGTATCGTGTGACATCTCGAGACCCATTTCGAGGCGTTATCAACATAAGATCCTCTCTAGGTATTAACTGCTTAGAGAGTACACACTCTAATACAAATTTTTGGCTTATATGAGTCCATGAAAAGCAAAAGTACCAGGTTCCTTACACGCTATATAAGTAAAAAATAAGATATAAATTAAAATGCTAAAGATAAAAGAAACTTAATATTTACGTGGAAACCTCCTTGCTTAAAGAAGGAAAAGCCACAACTTGTCTCACAAAATTTCCCATAAAATCTCCTATCTCCAAGCCAAAATGTGATTACAGACTTCAATAATCATAATAATTAAACTCTTAATTCTATCCACCTTGTAACACCTTTATAACAAGACTGTACAACAACTCTAAGAAGTTGGAAGGGCTTACCCAAGTGGGTTAGCTAAAATGTTAGCCAATAAATCTTGAATTATTTGAAATTTTAGTGGGTCTTACTTTAAAGACCATGATTCGTAGGCTTATTCATAAGTGGTCAGGGTGGTCAAAGAAATAGTGGAATTGAGGGAGGAGCATAGTCGGGAAGAGAATTTGCTCAGATTGATTATAAGGCTTACTGTTTTGCATTTTCAGGAAAGATTGATATTGAGGCTTCTGACACAGTCATCACAGGCACTATTTCTATTTGTGACCAAATGGCTTCTATTTTACATGATCCAGGGTCTACTTATTCCTATGTATCTATCTGGTTTGCGGTGGGTTTGAATCTAGTTTGTGATTTAATTAATTATCCTATTTATGTGTTTACTTCGATGAGTGAGTCTTTAATCATAACCCATGTTTATCGTTCTTATCCTGTACTATTTGTCAATTTTTAGACTTGGGTAGGCTTATTTATTCTGGATATGTTAGGCTTAGATGTAATTTTGGGTATGACTTGGTTATCTCTATATCATGTTGTTTAAACTATAATGCTAAAGTGGTGACTCTATCTATGACTGGGATGAAGGAATTAGAGTGGAAGAAAGTGTATAAAGACAAACTAGTTAAGATTATATCATATTTCTAGGCTAGGAGGCTAGTGGTGAAGGGGTATTCAACATTTTTAGCTCATCTTTGGATGTAGACGTAGGGACCCTTTCTATGAAGTCAATTTCAGTAGTTTTCAAATTTCAAAATGTGTTTTCTTATAACCCATCGGGTATGCCTCTAGATAGGGATATAGATTTTTGTATTGATTTAGAGTCAGACACTTGCCCTATTTCTATTCTACCTTATTGAATGGCTCCAGCGGATTTGAGTGACCTCAAAACTCAATTGTAGAAGCTACTTGACAAAGTTTTTATTCATCCAAGTGCTTTACCTTGGTGTTCCTTGGTCTTGTTTGTCAAGAAGAAGGATGGTAGCTTTAGTATATGTATTGATTACAGGCAGATGAATAAGTTTACTATAAGAAATAAATATCCCTTGCCTTGCATAGATGACTTATTTGATCAGTGATAGGGAGTATCACTATCTTTAAAATTTAATTTGAGGTCGGATTATCATCGATTAAATATTATACTAGAAGACATTAAAGAAACCTTTTAGAACTCAGTATGGCCATTATGAGTTTTTGGTGATGTCTTTGGAGTTGACTAATACACATGCATCATTTATAAGTTTAATGAACTAGATTTTTAAGTTGCCCTTGGATTCTTTTGTTATTATGTTTATTGATGATATTCTTATATACTCTAAGAGTAAGGAAGAGCTTGCAGACCACCTTTGCATAATTTTAGAGATTCTAAGGGTTTGCTAAGTTTTTAAAGTATGAATTTTGGTTGTCTTTAGTTGCCTTTTTGGGGCTTGTGGTTTCTGAAAAATGGGTGATGGTGGATCCCCAGAAGATTGAGACAGTTAGCTAAATTTATATTAAAGAGATTGTGATACTTCATGGGGTGTCACTTACTATTATTTCTGATAGAGATGCAAAGTACACTTCCAAGTTTTGGGATAGGTTGTATGAAGAGTTAGGAACCAAACTCACGTTTAGCATAACTTTTCACCCTTAAACTAGTGAACAGTCGAAGAGGATGATTCAGGTGATAGAGGATATGTCGGGGGCCTGTGTGCTTGATTTTAGTGGTCGTTGGGATCAATTTCTTCCATTGTATGAGTTTTTATACAACAATGATTATCACTCCAGTATTGGTATATCACCATTTGAGGCACCTTATGGAAGAAATTGTAGGTAACTTGTTGGGTGGTTTGAGTCGGGAGATGTTAAGCCTTTGGGCATGTATTTGGTAAAGAAGGGTCAGAGGAAGGTAAGATTCATTCAAGACAAGTTGTTAGATGCTCAAAGTAGGCAAAGAAAGTATGCAGATCGTAAAGTGGGGGATATGTACTTCAAGGTTCATGAGAAATTTTTACTTAAGATGTCTTCTATGAAGGGAGTCATAAGGCTCAGTAAGAGGGGCAAGCTTATCTCTCGATATATAGGACCTTTAAGGTTCTTGAGAAAGTGGATCCAATTGTATATTGATTAGCTCTACTGTTGGGATTATCAGGAGTCCATTTTGTATATTATGTTTCAATGCTAAAAAGGTATTTCGGAGATGGAGACTACATTATTAAGTGAGATCTGATGCTTCTAGATAAGGATTTAGCTAAAGAGGAGGAACCAGTAGCAATTCTAGATTGGGATGTTCAAAAATTGAGGACAAAGGAGATTCATTCGGTAAAGGTGGAATGAAAGTATCATTCAATTGAGGAAGCCACTTGGGAGACTGAGAATGACATATGGAATAAGTACCCTTAATTGTTTGATGATACAGATACTATTCTGAGGATGCCCTTAGGAGACTGAGAAGAGCATACGGGATAAGTACCCTCAATTATTTGAGGATACAAGTACTCTTCTTCCTTCTTGATAAGCATATATTTCTCATTTGATCATTTGGGGATGAACTATGGGTAGAGTGGTATTTGTTGTAACGACCCTCTTCATCATTATGTATGAGTCTTATGTTTAAAATCTCATGTCTAAATTCTTCACATCTTAAAATTAAAAATTTCAGGCTGGGCTAATTTTGATCAATTTTGGAGCGAGGTATGGCCTAGAGAATATGAGAATGATTTACACTAAGGTAGTGGTATTTTTCTTAATTTATAGTTATCTAAGATAATTAGAAACACGTAGAAATTTACGTAAACAAATTTAGGTAAGTAGAACTCCAAGAAGTGGCCTTAGAAAAAAAAGAATTGTTTGAAATAGCTCAGGTTTAAGGTGTGTTGTAAAAAGTAGAATTTTTGGGCGAAGATGAATATTCTGTCCCATTTATGCCGCTATAGAGGTTGGCACACCACTATAGTGGTGAGCATCATAGCGGAGAAATTTCTGCTATAGTGGTGGTCAAAGGCGGTCAATAACCGCTACAGTAGTTGGTTATAGCGATCAGATACTTCTATAGCATTGAAAATTGCATATTTATAAAAATATTTTTTCAAATAATTTTTTTTTAAAATTCGTTTGGTGTCAAAAGAAGGGCGATTTAGGTTAAAACACACCAAAATTTCTTTGTTTGGCTTCATTAAGGTAAAAAATTCATCTCTGCTAACTCGTATTTAATTATTAAGTTCACGAAATTCAGGGAGGGTTTTAGGGAAGATTTTGGTTAATTATTGGTGTAGTGGAGAATATTAAGAAATAAGTTAATGGGGCTTGATTATTAATATTTAATTAACCTTCGTATTCTGTTAATTCACTAATTTATCTATGAAACTGGTAGTTTTAGGTGAATTACGATGAAAATCTCTAAAACGAGAAGAAAATGATCATGAATTTGATCTTAGAAATTGGATGAGTTATAAATCCCGGTGTTAGGTTATTTCTTTAATTATGTATTTATGTGCATGTGGTAGACCACGAGCAAGCGAAAATTGCACAAAAGGGAAAAGCTCCGCCATAGAGAAGTTGTGCAAGCTTTGGTTCGAGATAAGTGATGAATTGTAGTTTAATCCAATTTGTGTTATATGTGCATGTAAACTACTTAGAGTATGTCTTGTTAGTGTTTGTTGGTTGGTGTGCTCTTTGTAAATTAGTTGCAGTTGTTATATGATTTTGACCTACCTTGCTAAATATGGAATGTTCGATATTTAAAACGTTCTCATGTGCTTTTGGTGGAACAATATTGGCAGGCACTTATGTCTGGAGTTTTAGTACATAGACGGTAATTGTCCCCTGTAGGTCATAACTAGAGGGTGGATATATATTCCTTAGCGTGTATGTACGAGGTTCAGATGAGTATGACGGTTCCATGAATGAACCGAAAAATATAATTTATACTTGATAAATTTTTTTTACTTATTTTTAGCTTGGCTTGACACAACTTGATTTGGTGATAATATGTTTGATTTCTAATCGTTGTTGTTGTTTGTTATGCAAGTGTATGTCTGTTAAACATGGATTAACTTATTGTACTATAACTTAGTTATATGTTCATCTTCTCATCTAGGGTTGACGAAATGACCCTATCAGTATACTGTTGTTATTGTGTGTTGATATTATACCTGCATTTACTATTATGAATGTAGTGCATATTGCAATTCCTATGAGACGTCACTTTGATTTTAGTGATTGACTTCATATTTTAGGGTGAGCAGCATATCCGGGCTACCCTAGAATCTTTTCTTATCAGTATAGTTCTCTAGTTCTATACTTATATTTTAATTTTTTTTTGGGGTGCATCCCCTTCTTGAAATTATTAAATGTTTTGGTATAGATGAATTTCATGTCCTGGGAAGGGTTTTGCATAAGTATTTTCCGCCCTCGGTTGTACTTATGTTTGATTTTAGATTGGATGATATATTGATGGATTAGTTCTACTTATTTCTTTGAAGTGTGGATTATGGAGTTGTTGTTCAGAATAGTTGATTTTCACACCAAATAAGTAGTGTGGGTATGACTCACGAAGGTTTTGGATCGCGACAAAGTTGGTCTAGATAGATCAAGTTCAAAAAGTACGTGTTATCGTGTAATACTCTGCATTTTTGGGATAGTCTATGAACCACCGTTCATACGTGTATAAGCTATAATCCAAGTGATTCCCATGTGAATACAAGTTTCAAAATCTTTATCCTCATGTTTGATTTGCTTTTGAGGATAAAAATGTTCGTAGAAATCACTTAGAGCCAAGTTGAGCTAAGGTCATTTGATTCGTCCAAAATTTGACATTCGATTCTACAAGGGTCTACTTTAAACGTGTCTAACTGTTTATATACGTGGAATTTTACAGCTCAACACCCACCAAATTGAATATAACTGAACTGATTTTTCAACGATACTAATTTCGCAAAAATCCGATACCAAGTAAAAAGTTATGGCATTTTTCGTGTGAGGCAGTAAGCCGATACAATCTCGACACATCGCATCGACTGCGCCCCGACATAAAAAACTGAAGTGGATCCAAAGCTGTTTACAAGTTAATTCAGTTCCTAAAAGGTCTAGGGACACTTTGGTCAACTCCCCTTACCCAAATAGGACCCTAACACTTAATTTCAGTCCCAAAAATATTAGATACATTATTAATCATCTTTTTTCTCTCCAACAAAACCCTAGTCTCCTCAAGAACACCAAGAACATGAAATTTTCTTTAAGAAAAGAATCAGGAATCAAGTTTCCTAATTCAAGAATGCTTTCAAGATTGTGTTTCTCTTTCAAGATAAAAGTTTTAAGGTATGTCGGAGTTCATCCATGGGTCCTCTTTCACCATGGAGCCCAAAACTCAAATTTCAAGTTTCAAGTTATAATCTTTATATATTCCCATGAATTTTGTTTATAAATTTTCATGAATCTCAAACTTATATCATGTTTTCATAAAATTGTGGGTGATATTAAACCTCACATGTTTGAATGGTATTGAATTCCAAATTTAACTCTAATCATTAATTTTAGAGGTGAAATCATGTTATTACTACTATTTTTAACTACTCCCATGCTTAGCCTAAACCATGAATTACAAGTGTTTGATGAAATGACTACAAGAATGATTTTGAACAAAGGCTCACATATCATGTCCTTAGAGTTTTAGTTTGATTCCATTGTGGATCCAATATTCAAGATAATTAGAAATAATTCCTTATTTTAAGTTCATGTTTTCCACATGTTTGATCCTTACATGTTGTGAGAAAATCCCTATGTCCTATTTCAAGTGAATTTTATGTAATTTCCCCAATTCACGGTGTTGGTTATGAAATTATGCTATGCTCCCGTGTTTTTAAAATATTCCCATGTCCAAGTATTAACCTCCATGTGCTTGATAGAATGCCCATGTGAATTGAATAAGGTAATCATGACATGTTACCAAATGTTCTCATCCATGTACAAGTCCATAACCTCCAAGTGTTTGACAAAATATCTAAAGGAAAGCATTGTTGATAATTGACTATTGCTATGCTATTATGATCATGGCATGCTTTACTTTCTTGCTATCGAGTCCTGGGGGTATTTAATACCCGACAATTTAGTTTTTTACCTAGAGCCAGTGTTAGTTACAGAACAGTATCAATCATGTCACGATTAGTAGTGCTATCAGTCAGTTACAGACCTCAGGAAAATATCTATAATCTAAGTATCAGTCCAGTCATATTCATTATTCAGTTCAGACCTCAGTAGTATTCATTATTCAGTTCAAACCTCAGTAGTATTTACTATTCAGTTCAATCCTCTATAGTATTCAGTAGTTAGTTCAGACCTCAGTCATGTCCAGTATTCAGTTTAGACCTCAGTAGTATTTAGTATTTAGTTCAGACCTCATAGTATTCAGTAATCAGTTCAAACCTCAGTAGTATTTAGTATTCAGTTTAGAACTCTAAAGTGTTCAGTTAGTTAATAAAATTCAGCAATATTTCCGTCAGTTAAAGGAACTCAATGAACACAGTTCAGTTCAGTTAAAAGTACAAACAGTAACAATTCAGTCAAGCCTAGTACAAACTAGGAAATTAGTTTAGTGTCTACTCAGATGGAAGTAGGATTAAGCACCGAATTAACCCAAGGATGGGGACTCACCTGTTAGTAGAGGGTGTGATCCTTAGAAGAAATCCTTTCATTTCAGAACTATGTAGCCATCGTAGGTTGAGATATCAAACCTGCTAAATAATGGTTGATGAGGTATTTCAACCTGTCAGATAAGGGTAGCAGCATTCTCATTAGAGTACCTGCCAGATGAGGGTACCTTTTGAGTATCTTTAACCATATCATGGTACTGACACCCTTTCAACTGGGTTTATAGGTTGGACCCCAATCTTTATAGAAAGGGGTATGTTGGTTAGATGATTACCTCTCATAGTTTCAGTTTTAGATTCAGTCTCAAAATAGAAATCAATTAGTTCTACAGATTCAAGACTGTCAGATACAGTCACTTTGCTTAGTGTGGAACTTAACAAGTTCCACAAGATAAGGACTGTCAGATACAGTCACTCAGCTTAGTATGGAACTTAGCTAGTTCCAAAAGATCAAGACTATTAGAAATAGGCATGTAGTTAATAATATATCAGTCATCAGTAACCTAGTTATCAGGATACAGTTATCAGTAATCCCAAATATCAGTCATTCAGTTATCAGAACAATTTTCAAAACCCTTCTTATATTAAAAATTTCATATCTTTAAAACTTTATAAAAACTATACACTATGATCATGAGGTTTAGGATAGTCCAACATACAATGAGTCGACGAAAAAATTAGTAAATTTAACCCTTGGAGATAAATATCCTACAACCCTAGGTAGTTTCTCTTGTTTTTCTTTAGGGAAGATGATTTGGGGATTTGAGAAGTGAAATAACGTGTTTAATGACCTAAATTTCATTCATAAGGGATTAGGAATGGTTATAGGGTGTGAAAAGACCTCAACGCCATTAAAATAGAACAAAACGTAGCAACTTATAATTCATGGCTTTTTCCTTGCAGCGCATGGACAAAGCCAGCCTGGATATGTCCATCTTCTTAATCAGCATTTTTGGTCATACACTCCTTGATCATTCTGTTAGACACCGCAGACACAAAATTACTCATCTTAGATCTGCTATCTGCGACTACACTAGGGGTGTATCTAGCTAACTGAGTAAACTTGAGAGAATACTCTTTTATTGTTATATTGCCTTGCTTAAAAATAATAAACTCTAAAACCTTAGCTTTTCTCAACTCTAGTGGGATGAACCTACCTAGGAAAGTAGTGGTAAACTTATCCCATTCATGGGCCCTACATCTGCGACCCTTTCTGCCTTTCACTACTTGAACTATGAGTAAGCCACATCCTGCAACTGATATGCAACCAACTCAGTACTCTAAAGAGTAGTTACCCGATAATATCTATGACTTTTTTCACCTGATCAAGGAATTCCTGTAGGTCTTCCTCTAACTTAGACCCAGTAAATGCTGGAGGCTTCATTTAGGTGAAGTCTCAAATTCTAGCAGCAGCAGTATTCTCTACTGGATTAGCTAGATAGGTAGTTGGACATTTATTCTAGGATGCCACTGAATGAGTTATAGTGGTGAAAGCAGCTCTGAATTCTCCGTTGGAGACATGCTCATCCAGGGGATCTGCCTGAATGAGCGGAGGTGCTGGATGACTTCCTGTTCTTCTTCTGTTGTTCTTTTTGAGAGGCATTTTCTGTAAATAAAAGTAAGAAAAGAATTAGACTGAGATTTTAACTTGAGCTCATGCTCACTCACACGATATGAATACTGAAAGAAAAGAAATTTTTCCTAAAATGCCTCAGTCTCTTGTTCATAAGTGTAGCGCACTACACACCCATGCACAAGACTCTACTAGATGCGGCTTTCTGACTTCCAAGGACCCAATTGAACTTTAGGCTCTGATACAAAGTTTGCAATGCCTAGAGTTTGTACCCCAGACGTCACATAATGCTCACAATCCCGAAGGACCATAAGCTAACCCATGACTAGTACCTACTGCAATCACTAAATAATAATACTATATAATACAAAAATTAGGTATAAATTGACATAAGGTTCAAAACTAGAATCAAAAGCTGAATTTTAAAAATCCATACCGTAAATTGAACATCTGTCTTAAATACTCTAGCCTTAAAGACTCTAACTGTCTGAATATAGAGTTAATGAGACAAACCCCCCAAAAAATCTGACTAGTGTAATAAACTGAATACTGAAGTACTAATATAACAACTCTATCTTCTAACTATGAGGACTCACCACTAAGTCACCTGCTAATACATTGGACTGTTAAGTGCGGTCAGAAGCCTATGCATCTGAACCTATGATATAAGACATCATAGTGAAAAAAAAGGTATGCGTCAGTACTTTGAATATACTGGTATGCTAAGTAAGGTAGGATGATATGTATGGGTTCATAAGCATGAACAATAACTGAGTGTCATAAATATAAATGAATAAGAGTACAAGTATATCTGAGCTGCCGTAAATACTGATTATGCAATGATATGCACATAACTATGCATACTATAACTGAGATTATGTTAACACTGGATATCGTATTCTTATAGTTGAATGGCTAATATCTGAGCTAAATAATACTGTATTATTATTAGCTGAGTGATTATTTCTGACAGTCCTGATTCTGTAGAACTGAACTGAGTTCTGTACTGAGCTGAGTGACTGTATCTGACAGTCCTAATTCTTTAACTAAACTAAGATTTTATACTGAGTCTAAAACTAAAACTATGGGAGTGCTCATCTAACCAATATACCGTGATTATGAACTGAGTTGGGGTCCGACCTGTGACCCTAGTTAGAAGGGTGTTAGCACCTTGCCAATGGATACTAACAATGGCTATGAGTTAACCCTCTCTGGAAGCAAGCTCTTTCATCAACCATCGTTGTTAGGAAAAATTGCATGATATGTATCAATTCTTATCTGGCAGGAAGATATCTAAACCTATGCTGGCTAGGTAGCTCTATAACGTAGGGATTGCTGCTAAGGGTCAAACCCTTTACTGATAGGAATGCCTCTATCCCTAGGTTCGCTCGGTGCAGATTCCTACTCCCAACTAAATAGATACGGAACTGAATTCCATAGAATGTACTAGCCTTGACTGAACTGTTATTGATCGTACTATCTAGCTGGACTGGACTGGGTTCACTAAGTTCTGTTAAGTGACTAGATACTGAGTTCTATTAACTAACTAAATATACTGAGTTTTGTAACTGGTTGAGTACTAATGTACGTGACATCACTGAGAATATTCTAAAACTACTATAAATCTAGGTAAACAACTAGATTATCGGGTATTAGATACCCTCAGGACATGATAGCATAAATTGTAAAAATATAGTACAACCTTAAAAATATGATATCTAGTTACTTTGTCACCATTCATTCATTGTGGAATTTTAGAAAACAATTGTATGGCATGAACTTGTATACATGCTAACATAATTTGATTTCATTACTCCAGTCACATGAACAATTCATCAAATACTTGGGGAGCACAATCTATGCACATAATAATGAACAACATCTAGGCATCATGATTATCAATCTTAATCTTACAAATTCGTGGGAGTTTAACATAAATCCATATAACAACACATATGCTACTTATTTCTCATGGAACTTATGATCAATTTTGGATAAAACCCAACTAACATCAAGATCATGAATACAATTAAATTCAACATGAAATTCATGAAACAAATCAACTTGTAATTTAAAAAGGGGTTTTTAAACTGCAAGGGTGGAAGGAAACCCTTGGATGAACACCTAACATACCTTGATTCTTGAATTCATGAACATTGATGTTGTGTTCTTGAAGTTTGAATTTGAAATCAAAAGCCCTAGGGTTTGTTCTTTAGAGCAATTTGAGAGGAAGTTATTGTTTTTACCCTAGGAATAACTTAATCTCAGGTTTTTGGGGCTGAATATGGGTGAAAAAATTAACCCAATTACCCCTCTAGATACGGAATTTTAATCACTAAGAATGTGTCTAGTGTAGCACAGACTGACGTACCACATCTTTTGCATCAATGCGATGACCAATGCGCCACATCAAGTTTGCATTGGTTCACTAGAATTACATTAAAAGATGGGGGAAAAATTATTTGTCGACGCAATAGCCTATGTGGAACGTTAAGATTTCATCGACCCACTATTTTGGTCATCCAAACTTATTTCAAACGAGGTCCAAAAAATCTAAAACTCACCCGGAGTAACCTATTGACACATATGATCATGATTCAATCTAAGGATTAACATTTTAATGTCATAAGGGCCATGGAATAGGATTTCCAACTTACGAAGGCTAAAATAACTCTAAGTATAAATACTTAGCTAAAATTTCTAAGTTAGGACCTCTTATCAAGCTTTAAAGGGCTGGGTTAAGCTTAGGATTTTGAGGGATCTTACAGTTCGGTTGGTAAGGGTGCTTCAGGAGGGAGTAAGCCTCCAATTCTTTATCTTCTACTTCAGCATTAAAGAGTGCTATTTCTGCATTAGTTTTTGCTCCTAGTACCGACGTAGGTCAGAATAGGTTACATGTTTTTGCTACTTGTCAGGAATTTGAGGCATCACCTAATGTCGTCACTGGTATGTTACAACTTTTTTCTCATGATGTGTATTTCTTGCTTGATCCAGGGTCCACTCTTTTTATGTCACCTTATATGTGTCTTTGTGTTTTGTTTATCCTAAGGTTATTTTGGATCTTTTTTCTATTTTTACCCTAGTAGGTGACTGTGATTGCCAAAATGGTCTATAAGGTATGTATGGTATCTATTGGTATCTATGCAACCTTGGTGGATCTGTTTGAACTTGATATGGTGGATTTGGATGTTATTTTAGGGATGGATAGGTTACACTCTTGTTATAGATCCTTGGATTATTGGACCTATAAGATTATCTTTAAGTTTCCTTATGAACTGATTATTAAGTGAGAGGGTAGTTCCCTAACTCATAGGTGGTGGTTTATTTCCTATCTTAGAGCTCAGAGGTTAATGCCCAAGGGGTGTCTCCATCTTTTGGTATGGGTTAAATATTCTAACTCAAAAGGTCCTTTATTCCATTCAGTTTCGGTGGTGAATGAATTTCTTGAGATCTTTACGGATGATCATCTAGGTGTTCCTCCATATAGAGAGATTGAGTTTTATATTGATTTGGTTTCAAATAATCGTCCAATATCTATTTCTCCTTATAGAATGGCTCTGGCTGAGTTGAGGTAACTTAAGGATCTCTAGGATAAACATTTCATTCATCCTAGTATTTTTCTGTGGGGTGCACCAGTTTTGTTTGTGCGCAAGAAGGATGGTTCCATTTGGATATGCATTGAATTTTTAAGAACAAGTATGCTCTTCCAAGGATAAATGACTTGTTTGATCAGATTCAAGGTGCCAAATTCTTTTCTAATATAGATCTTCAGTCTGGGTATCATTAGCTTAATATTAGGAAAGTGGATATACCTAATATAGCTTATCTTACTCGGTACGGGAACTTTGAGTTCTTAGTTATGTCATTTTGTTTGTCTAATGCCCTAACAACATTTATGGATTTGATGAATAGTGTCTTCAGGCAGTTTCTAAATCCTTTTGTCATTCCAAGTTGTTTTGCAGACCTTGAAAGAGTTGCAATTGTATGCCAAATTCTCTAATTCAGAGTTTTGGTTGAATGCTATAATTTTTTAAGTCATATTATTTCTAGTGAGGGGATCATGGTGGATTCAAAAAGGGTTGTGGTGATAAAGATGTAGCCTCGACCCATGACTCTAATCAATATTCATATATTCTTAGGTTTGGCTGGGTGCTATAGGTAGTTTGTGGAAGGTATCTTGATGATAGCTTCCCTATTGACTAATTTAACTAAAAAATAGGTAAAGTTTTCTTGGTCGGATTCTTGTGAGGGGATTTTCGAGAAGCTTAAAGATAAGCTAACTTTGGATCCAATTTTGACATTGCCTGAAGGTAATGACGGGTTTGTGGTTTATTCTGATGCATCTCATGTGAGACTTAGTTGTTTTTGATGCAGCATGGGAAGGTGGTGATCTGGCGACATTATCTTTATGTAGTGCACGTGAACATCTTTTCTGATCATAAGAGTCTACTGTATGTGTTCACTCAGAAGAAGCTAAATCTCAGGTAGAGAAGATAGTTGGAGATCCTCAAGGATTATGATATGAGTCTCCACTAATATCCAGGTAAGTCTAATGTTATTGTTGATGCCTTTAGTAGGTTATCCATGGTGATTTTAGCTCATGTGGATAAGGAGAAACATAAATTGGTGAAGGATATTCACTTCGTGGAAAATCTTGGGGTCCGTCTTCTAGACTTCGAGAATAGTGGTGTGTTGGTACAGAAAGTGGTTTGATCGTATCTTGGTGTAGATATTAAAGAGAAAATAATGTTGGATCCTATCTTGATGAAGATCAAGGGTGATGTAGGTAGGAAAAAGGTAATGGTATTTGAGATCAGTGGTGATGGTACTTTGTGGTGGCAAGGTATATTATGTGTTCCTAATGTCGATGGTTTGCGACAAAGGGTTTTGTCTAAGATGCATAGATTGCGCTATGTTGTACATAACGGTTCAACTAGTAAGTTTCATGATCTCAAGGGGATGTATTGGTGGAGTGGTATGAAGATGGATATGGCTGATATTGTGGCCAAGTGTATGATGTTCCAACACGTGAAAGTTGAGTACATGAGGCCAGGTGGTTTATATTAGGAAATTGATTTGACTGAATATAAATAGGAGGTAATCAATATGGATTTAGTTACCAGGTTTCCTCGGTCTCAAAATAAATTTGATTTATTTTGGGTCATCGTAGATAGGATGACAATGTCGGCTCACTTCTTGATAGTAAGGAATAAACTTTTGATTGAGGATTATGCGCGATTGTATCTTTATGAAATTGTGAAGATGCATAGGGTTTCTATTTTTAATTATCTCTAATTATGGTATGCAATTTTTATGTCACTTTTTGCAGTCTTTTCAAAAGATTTTTGGGACTAAGATTAGTTTGAGTACTGCTTTTCATCTGCAGAAAGATGGGTAAGAAGAAAGAACTATTCAGACATTGGAGGATACGTTTTGCGCTTGTGTGATTGATTATGGTGGCAATTGGGTTACGCATCTACCTTTGGTAGAGTTTGCTTATAATAATAATATCATTCTAGTATTAGAATTGCCTCTTTTGAGGCATTGTATGGTAGAAGGTGTAGATCTTCTATTGGGTTGTTTGAGCTTGCTGAGATAGATATGTTTGGACTGGATTTGGTTTATCATGCTATGGAAAAATTAAAGGTGATTCAGGATATGCTAAAGGCTGCCCAAAGTCATCAAAATTCCTATGGGAATGTAAGGCGTAGATATTTGGAATTTGAGGTTGGGGATAAGGTGTTCCTAAGTGTATCTCCCATGAAAAGAGTGATGTGGTTTGGTAAAAAGTGGAAGCTTAGTCCCCAATATATTGGTCCTTATGTGGTTTTGTGGAGGGTTGGTAATGTGGCATATGAATTGGCATTGCCTTCTAGTTTGAGCTACATTCATCAAGATTTCATGTCTTTATTTTGAGTAAGTGTTTTGGTGATCTTTCTTCGATTATTCTTTTGGAAGGTTTGGGTATCTTAGATTCTCTGGCTTATGAAGGGGTCCAGGTTGAGATATTAGATCAGCAGGTTCGTAGGTTATGGACCAAGGATGTGGCCTCAGTTAAGGTTCTATGGAAAAACCACAAGGTGGAAGAGGCTACATGGGACACGAAAGTAGACATAAAGTCCAAGTATCCTCATATGATCTCAACTCTGGATATTCTGGCAAAAAGTATATGTTCTTGACCATATATTTATTTATTTTGTTAAAAAAAGGGTTGATTTCCTTGCATCTTTATTTTCTGAGTCTGTTAAAGATTGGATTGATGTTTGATAATTTAAATGACTCTATTTGTGGTTGACCTAACTAGTCCATCATTCGGGGATGAATAATCCTAGTGTGGGAGACTGAAATACCCTAGGTTTGGGACCCTTTTGGACTTCTAGTTTTTGGACAGGATATGACTAAGGGGTAACAGCCGTATAAAGGGATATGACTCATATGGGTTGGTCGTATACTGGACTGTGTTGGTTGGTGGGTTGAATTGGTTTCTAGAATGGATATGACTTGGATTGGTACGAGCCATATGGTGGTTGACGGGTCATATATCTTGTGTTTTTCCTTTACTTAATCTGAGACTTAGTAAAATAATTTGGAACTGAGTATGAGTATCTCACCATAGGTCTTGTGATATGGTATGAGTTGTACCCTCAACTCGTATAGTAAAAAGTGTTCAAACCTCTTTTGATTTTATTCTGCTAGGGGTACAGGTTAAGGGTACAGGTCATATAATTGGGTATGACTCATTTAGTTAAGTAGTATATTGGAAAGTATTAAGTCAAAGGTGGAGACCTATAGTATAAATGGTGGGTACCACTCATATTGGAGGGTACGACTGGTATGGGACAGTCATACCCGATGATGGGACTTTAATGTCGTTTAAGTAGGGGTAATCTGGATATTTCATAAATTAAACTATTAAGGCCCTATTTCTAACCGACTTGGGAGGTTATTTATCCTATTATTCTATCATTAAATAGTTAGAAACTCTCATAAATACCCTTTAATTCTCTCTAAGGATTTTGGGTAAAGAAAGGTTAGGGTCTTATCTAAAGGAGCAATTAGGGGCTTGGTTGGGTGATTTCTCTCCATCTTTTTATAATCTAAGGAAAGATACTCCTCTCTCAATGTTAGCTCAAATGAAAGACATGTTTTAAACAAGGTTTTCATGGCATGATTATAGTATGATTTTGGGATTTTGAAATATTTGTTGGGGTTTTGGTATTCTTTGTTTAGTTATTGTATTCCCATGTTTTAATTATGTTTTTACATGTTTTAATGGTGGCTTGGACACTTGATTGTATAGGAATGGTTAATTGGTAATTAGAATTGGTTTTGGAAATACTATGTCCCCAACATGTTCGACAAAATGCCTATGTGAATGTTTTTACTAAACTATTGGACTTTTAATGGAACTATTGCATAGCATAGTTTTGTAATGGAACCCTAAATGGTTTAAATATTTGAATGGTTAAAATGGCGAGGGTTGGTGTTCATGGTTAAGGATAATTAAACTTCCTTGTTAGGTATAAGGGAATCCTCCAAGTAAACATGGTTAATGAATAACTTATGGGGTACATGGGATTCACCCAAGCAAACTTAATAATGATACACTTGTGAGGTACACGGTATTCTCCCAAGTTATCTTGATAATGTACACTATGGGCATATGGGAATCCCGTTACATAAAAATGTTGGCTAAGGACATTGTTTGGAAACTATAGTCGGTATGATGATACCACTACCTATAGACTTGGTTAATAATAATGGTTAAATGGTTTGGTCTGATTGAAATGGGTTTAATTGGGAAATAATGTCATAGTGTGATAGCTAACCGTGAAGGTACGAGTCCAATAGATGGACATAGGAAACTCATGTTTGCCGACATGAGGAGAGGTCATGGAGACCATATATGATACTATGAGGTACATAGGAATCCTCTAAGTATATTGTAATATGTATCATAGAGAGAAAAAAGTACTTGGGAATCCCCTACTCTTATGGTATTTCTAGTTCATACAACTACACATATTTGGGCCCGTTTAGGAGACTACACTAGACCCATATAGCCCGTGGGTAGTTTAAGAATGATTAAGTTGTATATACCCAAGTTAATGGTTTTAACTACATGATAAACCTAGTTCCCTTTGCCAATATGGATATATATATATATGTGTGTATGTGTGTGCATATGGTTGGTTTACTGGATGGCATTATTTTATCCTGTGTGCATTGGTTTACTGTATTCCCATACGTTGTAGGAGCTTAACATTCTACTTCTCCCGCATAGTGTTCGACTCCGAGATCGGCTATTAGATTGAAGTGGTGAGCTTTCATATTTTGGAAGGCTCTATTTTTGTCATGGATGTTTATACATACTTTGGTTATTTTATGGATATTGGTTTTGGCAATGGTTGGGGGCATGTCCTAATCAGATAATTATTTTTTTTTTTGGTAGAGTCTTTTGTGGAACTACTATGGGTTGTTATGGGCGGGATTAGTATTACTGTCAGCCTTAGTATTTGCATTGGTATTCAGGTTGATATTGTTAGACTAAATTTTTCACTGTTCCATCCTTTTATATTATGTTATGGACAAAAACTTGGTTATTGTTTGGTTTGGTTATCCGATGGGTTTGGATGGTTGGACTCGGTTAGGTCGGTCTCAGTTATAGATCTATCCTAGAGTTGGTAATTGTTAATTATGCTATGTTGTTATATTCTTGAAATTTAGTCAACTCAAGGTAGGCGGTTGGAGGTTGGGTTGGGTAATGAGGATGGGCCCTGGTCCTGGTCAGACTTGGGATGCCCATTACGACATGCCCCCGAGTCGGGTCATGTCAGCTATCCGTATATGTGATGTGTGTGCATATATATATATATATATATTTGTGTATATATTATTTTTGAATAATTTTGAACTATTTATCATGTCACTATGTTATCCTTATCCCTGAGTTACATACTTGCATTCTCTCCACTAATCGTCTTCGGATTATGTATCCCCACGCGATAGAGGAACTGTACATACTTCCAGTCCTCTTACTTAGTGATTAGGATGGGAGATCAACTCATGAGTGTACATTAGAGTGGTGAGCATTCATATATCAGAAGACTACATTTCATGTTTTGGTTTTTTATGTCTCAGACTATTTAGACTTGTTTTTTCTATAGTCAGGGGCATGTCTCGACACTTTCCTGATGTTCAGTTTTGGTTCTTTGTTTAGAATGCTTTTTTTGAACTACTATGGTTATTGGGCAGTGTTGGTCGGTCGGTTGGCTGATCAACGACCATCGTTTATAGACATGTGTTATAATTTTCTTAAGCTACTGCACACTATCTTGCTATATGTGTGGAATTAATCAAATAATAGGGAATGTTGTGTTCGCTTGGTGTAATACCCTGCATTTTTGGGCTGGAATTCGAACTATTGTTTCTATGTGTATAAAATCTAATACTATGATTTCTATGTGAATATGTGTCATGATCATTTACTTTATGTATAAGGTGTTTTTGATGTGAATCGTGTTCATGGGAAGAACTTAGATCAAAGTCGAATTGAGAACACTTTATATCAATTGAGTTTTTATATCTGATCCTACAAGGGTCATTATAAACTAGTGTATCTCCTAGAATATATTGATTCAGGTGTCCTACTATATATCAAATGAAAAGTATTTGAGTTTTTTTTCTAGTTCATCTGGTTTTACCTAAATCCGATATCGAAGTGGGAAATGAGGTCCATTATACCTCTAAATATCCACCGGTCATCAAAGTGACGACTAGGATAATAAGCTGTCAACCAGTTGACAAGCCATCATCATAAGTCATCAACCTTAGGCAGTAACTCTGAAGGAGTTGACGACTTGGCTGATAGGTTGTTAACCAGTTGACAAGCCACCAGCCAAGTCGTCACCCATAACTATAACATCAAAGGGAGTTGACGACTAGGCTAATAGGCTGTCAACCAGTTGACAAACCATCAACCAAGTCATCAACTAAATAAAATTTCAGAAATTTTTATTTATCTTCATAGGGGTATTTTGGTATTTTTATCGCCTAAAACCTTACCCCCTACCTTAAAACATAAGGTAGCATTATTTCCCCCTCATCCTCAAACCCTTAACATGTTTTTGTCCTCCCATCATCAAAAATCTCAAGAACAGAAAGATTAGGGTTTCTCCTTAACAATAAGAAATTCAAGATTTTTTCTTCAAGAAATTCAAGAATTCAAGTACAATTTCAAGCTTTCATCACGAAATGAAGAAATTAAGATATGTGGGAGTTCATCCATGGGTACCCGTTCACCTATGGATATAAAAAACCATCTTGTTTCAATTAAAGAAAGAATTTTTCTATCATTATTGTATTTTGTATGTTCAAGAAAGATCGAATATCATGTTTCCATGGTGATTTAAATTAAATTCAGCCCATGGATGACTCTATGCATGATTTGACTTCCTCATTCTATGAATTTAAGTTTCCCATGTCCTTTTTTTTAAGTTAATTCCATGTTAAATCCCTGATTTATTATTTTAGTCATGTAATCATGCTATTTTCTCATGTTCAAAACATTCCCACATTCAAGTTCAAGATTCTCACATGTTTTGTAGAATGTTCATGTTTTGGGTCTTTGAAACATGATTCCTATACTACAGTTTTAATTGTTGATATCATTCTTTATGTTCATTTAGTGTTGGAGGGTTATGAACACCTGATACCTATTTATTTTTGTAGGATTTTAGACCTTTCAAGTAATGAGTCAGTCAGCTCATAATTATATTGTTAAACTTGGTTTGTTGTGATCATATTGAGCATTATAGACTTACAAGTTGACAGTTAGTTTAGAATCTGCATTCATTGTTGTTTTTGAAATACCACGACGTGAGCTTATTAATTATCAGTGCATACACAAGTCAGTATTCAGTGTCTTCCAATTGGGAGTAAGATTTAGCACTGAACGAACCCAGGGATGGGGGGTATTCCTGCTAGTTTAGGGTTTAACTCTTAGTAGCAATCCTTGAGTTATAGAAATACGTAGCCAGTGTAGGTTTGAGATATGTTCCTGCCTGTTTAGGGTTGACATATATCTCATGAGTACTCCTTCCTGTATAGGGTGACTTATAACCAGTGTTAGTACATGTGGCATGGTATTGACACCCTTCCAACTAGGGTTACAAGTTGGACCCGGATTAGCTCAAGATTGGGGCATGTCAGTTAAATGATACCTCCCACTATCTCAGTACAGTATTTAGTGTAGTTTCAATTCGGGTTTGCTTGACTAAAGCATACCGATTCTCTGTTATTCATTTATTAGATTTCAGTCGTTCAATTTGTAGATTATTTCATAAATATGATTATGCTTGGTTTTTCATCCTTAGATATTACAGTTTTCATTCATTCTTGCTCACAGATTTAATGGTGTTCAGTTAGTGCTTACCTTATATGCACAGTACCTTATAGTTTTAGTCTAGTTATTTTGACTAAGTGTTGTTTAGTTTTATAAAATCAGTATTCAGATGTCAGTCATTCAGTATTCAGTCATCAGCTATTAGGTGTTTGAATATCAGTAAACTGTATTCATATATCAGTTACTCAGTATATACAAATTCGTTATCCCTTTACCTAGATTTCAATCACTTTGTCACCTAGGCATCAATTATTCAGTTAATTAAATCAACTCAGTACATGTATGTTTTGTTTTGTACGTTAATGTATTCTTGTTTTATCGTATCCCATCTTCAGTTCTACTTAATCTATAAAAGTAAAGTTTTAAGAAACTAAGTGTAATGATTCACTAGCTTATTAGATTATGTTTGTTACTATGATTCAAACAACTTCAGATTATAGTTAATTTCAATCACTTGGCGAGTCTACTTGCACTTAGCATGATTGTTTTAAGATTATGTACTTATTAATTTTTGCGTACTGCATTCACCCCCGCTTACTAAGTACATTCCAGAAGTACTGATCTATATATACATCTGTATGACTTTATTGTTTCATAATGTAGGTACCAGTTGTAGCCTGCACATCATGGTTTGACAGTTACTGTTTCTAGCCAACAAATGATGAGTTCTCCTTTTTCGGGGATTCTAGTTATATATTGTTCATGTACATTATTTTTATTATTCATTTTTATTGATTAGTGGCTGTTGGAAGAATGTCCCAGCTATCTATAGTAAGTATAGTAGGGGTTTATAGACGTCAGTCCTGTAATTTAAGTACTTTCCTTTGTTTAATCAGATTGTAAACATTATCAGTGTTGTATTTATCTTGATAATTCTATGATTTTGATTCCACATAGCAAACTCAATTATTTTATAGATATTAAATCAGTTACTTTATAGTATGCCAGTTCATGGGTTAGCTTGGGATCATTTGTGGTTGAAAGGACCGTGTTACGACTAGGGATAGTCTCGGGTCGTGACAAACTTGGTATCAGAGGATAGAGTTAAAATGTCCTATGGTGTCTATGAGCTGTGTCTAATAAAGTCTTGTGGAATGGTATAGATTTTGTTGTACTTTTGTTTTAAAGACTACGGGGAATTTATGAAATATTTTTCTTCTTTCATGTCTCATATCATGCAGTAAAATTGTTCTCTAAGGAAATTATGCAGATTCTCATGTTAAACCATTTGTGCCATCTTGGACTTATTCTTGAGGCAACAAAAATAGCAAAACTTAAACCCTTACAGATAGGGTTTTCACAGACAGTCCCCATAAGCAGTTATGGGATTGCACACAAGCTCAAAATTATACCATCAATGCTTTTAAGTTTCAAAGTTTGAAATATTTAATTCATATTCTTGAAAAATTGTGCATTAAGCCTAAGTCAGATATGTTTTCATACCCTTTCTTAGAAACCTATGACAACATATAACCTAGAGTTAGAAGCATGAACCCAAAAGTTTAATAGCAGCAAAATGGGATAGTGTTTATCTAGATTTATTAGATTATGTATCTATCGGGCTAGTGTATGAGAGCAACTAAGATTGAAACAGTGTATGCAAGAATTTAAGTTGTTGACTTGAAATTATATGTTGTTGATGTTAGGTGTGTTGGTGTAATGGTAATTTTCATGGTTTAGTGAAAATATAAGCTTAGAGATGTGATATTAGAAGGCTATGATAAAATTAGTATGGTTCATTAAAGGTTTGTGAATATCCATATTAGGTATTATAATCTATGTTTGAATTTTTGAAAATTGAGCTAATAGAAAAAAGAGTTGAAATTCTAGATGATGTGAACTTAGGGTATGGTGATTCTCATAAAGATTCTAAGTTAGTAAGTGTGTTTTTATATAATGACTATTGGGGTTATAGAAATTTAAGAATTGTATCTCAAAAGGAAGTATTTGCAGTAGGTTTAACAGTGTAGTCTTTCAGGGTGAAATTATTTATGTCTATTGGTTTATATCGAGCTCTAGAATAAAGTTATTGTATTTCATTTTCGATTTTATTAAAGGGGCCTACAAATATAGAATGGTAACTTTAATCTAAGGGGGAGATGATAGAACAAATAACTAAGTTAGGATCTTAGATTCTAGTAGCAATGCCAATATATTGTAGAATAGTAGTAAGGGAGGAGGGTGCCCAACCTATTCGTATCTCAGCGCAAAGTTTGGTACTTAAGTCATCATGATATCTACTCATGCCTTACATGTCATCTCCATGATCATACCTCATATTCATGTATTTGCCATATAGTCATGTACTCTTCCAGTTTCTAGTATAAGGTGTTCTAGTTCACTCAGTAGTACGAATCATATTCCATGAGTTTATGAACTTATGCAGCCATGACTTATGTGATCATGTTATACAGTATCATCAGTTCTAGGTACTCATGCTACACTCTTAATGATCTGTGAAATTCATATTATATCATGTATATCCTTAATTTTGATCTCTGCAATGAATCAATGTTTTTGATACTCTATTCCCCAGGCCTCAGTTATGTGTCAAAGTTATTTATAGTGTTCTCTAATTCTTCAGGATCTCATGTTTGAACCTTTCAGTGACCTTCCTTTAATGAGTAATTTGTTTAGACATGAGAGAGTGTTTTATGTTAAGAAAGTATTGTAATATATTTTTTTTTATCTAAGGCTATAAGTTGAAGGATGATTGAGGTTAAGCTTTTGATATACTCCATAGTTAGTTGAAATTTCCTATGTTTTTTCTTGGGAATAGTGCATGGAAGTTGTTATTGATAGAGGTTTAGAGAATATGAGAAATATGTTATGGGTGTTTGCCATGATGTTCATATGTGGTTATAATGATAGGCTTGAATGTTATGTTGGTCTATAAGTAGATGAATGCATTGCACATTGGTGAATTCCTAGTAGGAGGTTGTTGAAGTGGTAAGAAGAATTATGTAATACCCCAAAAAATCCAAACCAATATCAGAGCCATGTACCAAGATCATGCATAGTACATCATGGTTATTTTATAGTTTTATGATTAAGTTAGATGTATATTAAGGCTTCAAATAACTCCTAGCTATCATATGAATCAAAACATTCCTTACCGATTGAATTCTTGAGAAGGATATTGGTATAGTCAACTTCAAACGAGAATCTCCCATTATATTTGGAATTTTTGAGATCATGACCTATCAACAGATATATAATTAAATAATCTTTTTAGTGATACCAATTTTGCCTAAATCCAATATCGGAGTAAAGAGTTATTCCTATTTTCCTCTAGCATGTCAAGCTCGAAACAATATGACAACATTTATGGTAGCTTAATACATTTGTGACGCCCTATCACGAAGGTCGTTAGCCTAAGGAAGAAACCAGATCCCAAGTGACGACATTCATGGTAGCTTACCACATTTGTGATGCCCTATCACGAAGGTCGTCAGCCCTAGGAAGTATCCTGCTTCTTTGTGACGACATTTTTAATAGCTTACCATATTTTTGACACCATGTCACAAATGTCGTCAGCCCTAGATAGTATCTAGCTTCTGTGTGATGACGTTTTTACATTTTTGATTCCATGTCACAAATGTCGCCAGCCCTAGGCAGTATCCAGCTCTGTGTGACGACATTTTTGATGGCTTACCACAGTTTTGATGCCATGTCACAAATTTCGTCAGCCTCAGGCAGAATCCAGCTTCTGTGTGGTGACATTTTTGACGGCTTACCACATTTTTGACGCCATGTCACAAATATCGTCAGCCTTAGGCAGAATCCAGCTTCCGTGTGATGACATTTTTGATGGCTTACCATATTTTTGATGCCTTGTCACAAATGTTGTCAGCTATTATTTTCAGCAACTGGGAATTTATTTCATAAGGGTATTTTGGTCTTTTCCTTCACCTTCCACGACTTATAACTCTAAAGATGCATAATTTTTCCCATTTTTCTTCAGTTAAGCATCTTAAAAACCCTCTCTTACACTCTCAACCACAAGATTAGGATTTTCTCTCAAGATCATATCCTCAAGAGCAAGCCTAAGGAATTCTTCAAGAACCCTCAGAAACATTAGATCTCTTTCAAGATTCAATCACAAGGTATGCGTAGTGTTCATCTATGGATCCAATCCGTTCATAGAGCTCAAGAAACATATTTTAAATATTATTTTGTAAAATTTTTGTGGCTATATGAGTATGTACATATTGACGATTGTTGTTTAAGTTTCAATATGATGTCTAGAGGTGTTTTCATGGAATATATATGTTTTTTTAATTGAAAACCATGAACTTTAGGTGGTTTAATATGGTGCAAGTGTTAAACCCACCTATGCCTTAAAGAATGCGTGCAAGGTATTTGATAAAATACTTAGGATGCTCGAAATTCATGTTTGTATGGTTCTATGATGTCTAAATGACAAGTTTGTGTTAGATATATACTTCAATATGATTCCATGCTTTTCATCTGTTCCTATTGTGGTGGTATGAAGCATGCAAGATAATGGAGATATACAATATGTACACAAAATATATCCATGCATTTCCTACAATGTTTAAGATATTGAATAACTATATGAAATATGATATCCCCTACTTATGATATTATGAATTGTGGACTCAAATCTTGTGATCAAGTTATGTCATGTGTGTCAGTTTTCTTCTATCGAGTCCTGGGGGTATTCATACCCAAAAAACATAGCTGTGTTCCTAGAGCCATGTCATGTTGTCATGATAATCTCAGTTAAGCGATAATCTATAGAACTCAGTCAGTCATGTGACTCAGGAAACCTCAAAAATCTCATAATCTCAGTTAACTCTCAAATAATAGTACTACTCCATCAGTCAATGAAAGTTAGTTAATCTATCCATGTACAGTTAGTTGAATCATGTTTAGTCTTTTCAGATGGGAGTAGAAGTTAGCACTGAGTGAACCCAAGGATGGGGACTCACCTACCAGTTTAGGGTGTGTTTCTTAGCACTCATCCTTATGTTCCAGAACTATGTAGCCAGAGTAGGTTGAGACATCTTATCCTGTCAGATTAGGGTTGATGAGGTGGCTTAACATATTAGTTTAGTGTCCCACCATTCTAACTTTGAGTACCTGCCAGATAAGGGTCACTCATAACTGTTCTTACCAGTGGCGCGGTATTGACACCCCTCCAGTCGGTGTAGAGATTGGACCCCAGCTTAGCCGTAATGGATCAATCTAGTCCAAAGAAGTCTGAAAGCCGCATCTAGTAGAGTCTTATACATAGGTGTGTTGCGCGCCACATTTATGTACTGCAGGATATGAGATGTTTTAGTAATAGTTTCCTTTCCTTAGTATTCATGTCGTGCTAGTAAGCATAATTTCAAATCAGTCTCTCAGTCTAATCTGCTCTTCTCTTAATTCAGAAACATGCCTCCATAGAGAAGAAATCAACCAGCTCCTCAGCCCGAAGATCCTTTGAGAGAACATGTTTCTCATGTGAAGTTTTGGACCATATTTATCACTCCTTCTCAATCTGTAGTTGCCCAGAATGAATGACCAACAGTCATTCTGGCCAACCCAGTTTCCAATTCAACAATAGCTAGGATTCTCCGTCCTTTTTTGGGTCTAAGCAAGACGAGGATCCTCAGGAATTTGTTGACTAAGTCCAGATGGTCATTGATTTCATGGGAGCCACTTCTTCTCAGAGTGCTGAGTTAGCTGCATACCAATTACAGGATATCGCACACACTTGGTACAAGCAGTGGATAGCAGAAAGGTTAGAGGATACGGGTCCTGTTGAGTGGGAAGAATTTGTCACGACTTTCTTAGACAGATTCTTTCCACAAGAGCTGAGAGAGACCAAAGTTCTTGAGTTCATCAATCTCAAGCAGGGAAATATGATAATTAGAGAGTACTCTCTTATATTTACTCAGCTAGCCAGATACGCCCCTCATGTGGTTGCAGACAACAAGGCTAAGATGAGCAAGTTCGTGTTAGGGCTGAATGATAGCATGGTAAATAAGTGTAGGTCTGCAATACTAAAGAGTTATATGACTTTAGCCAGGCTCATGACCCATGCTCAACATATAGAGGAGCATAAGGTTAAGACTAGGGAGAGGCAAAATAAGAGAGTAAGGGTAGGCAGTTTCAGTTTTGCTCAGCCCAAATTAGAGGGAGGAAATCATTTGCAGTTTCATCCTATGTTCGCAGTTCCATTCCTTTCCTTCTCTAGTGCCCCAGTGCCGAAGTTCAGGGATGGCAACAGAGACAGAGCACAAGGCTATAAATCTCAGGGCAGTGTTAACAGTGCTCGAACAAACCCCCTTTGTTAGACTTGTGGTAAGCACCACAAGGGTATTTGCAGAGCTGGTAGTGATGTCTATTTTGGTTGTGGTAAGCCAGGCCACAGGATTTGGGAGTGTCCTCATCTAGGCCCTCAGGGTCAGCAGAATTGTTCCACAGCTCAGTTCAATCGCCCGAACCAGTCGGGTGCTATGCCTAGTGCTACTAGTGGGCAACGCCCAAATCGACTCTATGCTCTTCAGACCCGACAGGATTAGGAAAATTCTCCTGAAGTCATTAATGGTACATTACAGATTTTTCATATTCATGTTTATGCTTTGCTAGACCCAGGTGCATCCTTGTCTTTTGTCACTCCATACATAGCAGGCGATTTTAGAATAAGTCCTAAAATTTTAGCAGAGCGCTTTTCAGTCTCTACCCCAGTGGGTAAAACCATCATAGCTAGGCGGGTATACAGGAATAGCCTAATTATTATATTTCAAAAATCCACATCAGCATATTTAGTCGAGTTAGAGATGACTAATTTTGATGTCATTCTCGACATGGATTGCATTCATTCCTGCTATGCCATAGTCGACTATAGAAATAGGATAGTTCAATTTCAGTTCTTGAATGAGCCCATACTAGAGTGGAAAGGTAGCACTTCGTCTTTTAGGGGTTAGTTTATTTCATACCTTCGGGCAAGGAAAATGATTTCTAAGGGGTGTGTGTATCATCTCGTGCATGTTAAGGATTACAGTTCTGAATCTCCCAGTCTCGAATCAGTCCCAGCAGTTAATGAATATTCAGATGTCTTTCCCAAAGATCGTCTAGGCATTCCTCCCAAAAGGGAAATAAACTTCGGCATAGACCTTCTCATAGATACTCAACATATTTCCATTCCACTATACAGAATGGCACCAACAAAACTCAAGGAACTGAAAGATCTTTTGAAGGATCTCTTAGATAAGTGATTCATCAGGCCTAGTGTATCCCCATGGGGTGCGCCAGTCTTATTCGTATGCAAGAAAGACGGTTCTCTTAGAATGTGTATTGATTACTGTTAGCTCAACAAAGTCACGGTAGAGAATAGGTATCCACTGCCTAGGATAGATGTCTTGTTTGACCAACTTCAAAGTGGTAGTTATTTTTTCAAGATAGACCTCAGATTAGGCTATCATTTGCTCAGAGTTAGAGAATGTGACATTCCGAAGACAACTTTTCATACTCAGTATGGTCACTTTGATTTTCTAGTCATGTACCTTGGTCTTACCAATGCCCCTGTAACTTTCATGGAATTGATGAACTGGGTGTTCAAGAAGTACTTGTACACATTCGTCATAGTCTTCATAGATGATATTCTGGTCTATTCTCGCATGGAGCATGATCATTCAGACCATCTCATAATTGTTCTTCAGACTCTCAGGGATCACCAGTTGTTTGCCAAGTTTAGTAAGTGCAAATTTTGGCTAAGATTAGTAGCATTCCCTGGCAACATTGTTTTCGGTGATGGAATTAGAGTAGATTCTCAGAAAATTGAAGCGGTAAAAAACTGGCCTCGCCCTTTTTCTCCATCAGATATCAGGAGTTTCATGGGTTTGGCTGGCTATTAATGATGGTTTGTCGAGGGATTTTCTTTTATTTCATCTCATATGTCTAGATTGACTCAGAAGAAGGTCAAGTTTCAATGGTCAAAACCTTGTGAGAAGAGTTTTCAAGAGTTGAAGACTCGACTTAACTCAGCTCTAGGTTTAGCACTTCTTGACGGTTCCGATGGATTTATAGTATATTGTGATGCATCCAGAGTAGGTTTAGGTTGTGTCCTCATGCAGCATGGTAGAGTCATAGCCTATGCCTCCCTGTAGTTGAAGCCCCATGAGAAGAATTATCCTACTCATGACCTTGAGTTAGCAGCAGTTTTCTTTGCCTTAAAGATTTGGAGGCGTTATATATATGGTGTTCATGTAGATGAATTCATATATCATAAGAGCCTTCAGTATGTCTTTTCCCTAAAATATCTCAATCTTTTTTAGAGAAGGTGGTTAGAGTTCTTGAAGAATTATGACATAAGTGTTCGTTATCATACTGGCAAGGACAATAAAGTGGACGGCGCACTCAAAAGAATGTCCATGGGTAGTATTTCCCATGTTGAGGATAGTAAAAAGAAATTAGCTCAGGAGATTCATCAGCTTACCAGACTAGGCGTTCTATTAGTCGACTCTTCATAGGGTGGTGTATGTGTTCAGAGTAGTTTAGAGTCATCTCTATTTTCTGAGGTGAAAGAGAAGCAAGACAGGGATCCTAACCTTGTCAAGCCTAAAGAGTCAGTTTAGAGTTAGAAAGTAGAGGTTTTCTCCCAAGAGGGAGATGGTGTTCTTCATCGTCAGGGTTATCTGTGTGTTCCCGGTGTAGATGACTTGAGGTAGCAAATTGTTGCAAAAGCACCATACCGTGACTTGTGGGAGATCTATTGGTAGAGTGGGATGAAGAGGGACGTTGTAGAGTTTGTGGCTAAGTGCTCTACATCTCAGCAGATTAAGATAGAGCATAAAAAACCTAGTGGTTCCATGCAGGAGTTCACTATTCCTACTTGGAAGTGGGAAGAAGTGAATATGGACTTCGTAATGGGTTTGCCTAGAACACGTTATCAGCATGATTCAATTTGGGTCATTGTAGATAGAATGACCAAGTTAGCTCACTTCCTTCCAGTTCGTATCTCTTACTCAGCCGAGGATTATGCCAAACTCTATATTAGGGAGTTGGTCAGATTACACGGTGTTTTACTATCTATCACCTCAGACAGAGGTACCCAGTTCACCTCTCACTTCTAGAAAGCATTCGAAAAGGGTCTTGGTACCAAAGTTCATCTCAGTACAACGTTTCATCCTCAGATAGATGGTCAAGAAGAAAGGACCATTCAGACTCTAGAAGATATTCTAAGGGCGTGTACAATTGATTTTAAGGGAATCTGGGATGACCACTTGCCTTTTATTGAGTTCACATATAACAACAACTATCACTCCAGTATTTAGATGGCTCTATTTGAAGCTCTCTATGGTAGGAGATGTAGGTCTCCAAACAGTTGGTTCAAAGTTAGTGAGACCGCAGTCATTGGGCCTGACTTAGTATTCAATCCCTTAGATAAAGTTTAGTTGATCAGAGAAAGAATCTGGGCTGCTCTGAGCCGACAAAAGTCTTATGCAGATGCTCGTAGAAAGGATCTCAAATTCGAGGTTGATGACTATGTCTATCTCAAGATCTCTTCCATTAAGGGAGTGAAGAGATTCAGCAAGAAGGAAAAGCTTAGTCCCTGAGATATCAGTCCTTTTATGATTCTCAGTCGCTTCAGCAAGGTAGCCTATAAGCTTGAATTGCCTTCAGATCTAGCCTCAGTCCATCCAGTCTTCCATATCTCTGCTCAAGAAGTTCATAGGTGACCCAGTAATTGTATTCCCTATGCAGAGCATTGATATTCAGAATAGCCTCTTTTATGAAGAGATTCCAGTTGAAATCCTCAACTATCAGACTCGTAGGATGAGGAACAAAGAAGTCCCTCTAGTCAAGGTTCTTTGGCAGAATCAGTCTTTGGAGGGAGTTACTTGGGAAGAAGAAGCATACATATGAACCAATACCCTCATCTTTTCTCTGCTAATTCAGACTTAGCTTGAGGTAACCATTTTCCTTAAGCTTATTCAGTTACATATTCAAAATTCCAATATAAAATTGGTATCAAGTATAAGTGCATAACTTATCATGCATTCATGAGTTCAGCTTATCAGTCATGCATCTGATATGTATGTTTAGTTAGGTTATATTCAGTTTTGAATTCAACTCAGACCTAAAATCATGTGCTAGTTGAGCATGATCAGTGTATACGTCATTTTATCTTTTCTCCCCTCTCAAGCAGTCATTATTCGAGGACGAATGTTTCCAAGGGGAAGACATTGTAATACCCCAAAAAATCCAAACCAATATTAGAGCCATGTACAAGGCTCATAAATAGTGCATCATTGTTCTTTTATATTTTTATGTTTAAGTTTGATGTATATTAAGGCTTCAAATAACTCCCAGCTATCAGACGAATCAACAGATTCCTTACCGATTGAATTATTGATCAGGATATTGGTATAGTCAAATTTAAATGAGCATATCTCTGATTATGCTTAGAATTTTCGATCTCATGACCTATCAACAAATAAATAATTGAATTAGTTTTCCAATGATACAAGTTTTGCCTAAATCCGATATTGGAGCAAAGAGTTACTAATATTTTACTCTGGAATGTCAAGCTGGAAGCAGTGTGATGACATTCGTGGTAGCTTACCACATTTGTGATGCCCTATCACGAAGGTCGTCAGCCTTAGGAAGAAACCAGATCCTAAGTGACAACATTCATGGAAGTTTACCATATTTGTGATGCCCTATCGCAAAGGTCGTCAGCCCTAGGCAATATCCAACTTCTGTGTGATGACATTTTTGATGGCTTACCATATTTTTGACGTCATGTCACAAATGTCAGTTTTTGTGTAATGACATTTTTGACATCTTACCCAATTTTCGATGCCTTTTCACAAATTTCGTCAGCCCTAGGCAGTATCCAGCTTTTGTGTGATGATAATTTTGATGGCTTACCATATTTTTAACACCATATCAAAAATGTCGTCATCCTTAGGCAGAATCCAGCTTCTATGTGATGACATTTTTGATGGCTTACCATATTTTTGACCCCATGTCATAAATGTCATCAGCCTTAGGCAGAATCTAGCTTATGTGTGACGACATTTTTGACGGCTTACCACATTTTTGATGCCTTATCACAAATGTCATCAGCTATTATTTTCAGCAATTGGGAATTTATTTCATAAGGGTATTTTTGTCTTTTCCTCTACCTTCATGACTTATAACCCTAAAGGGGCATAATTTTTCCCATTTTTATTTAGTTAAGCATCTTAAAAACCCTTTCTTACACTCTCAACCACAAGATTAGGGTTTTCTCTCAAGATCATCTCCTCAAGAGCAAGTCTAACGAATTCTTCAAGAACCTTAAAAAAAATTAGATCTTTTTAAAGATTCAATCACTAAGGTATGCGTAGTGTTCATCTATGGATCCAATCCGTTCATAGAGCTCAAAAACCATGTTTTAAATATTTTTTTGTAAACTTTTTGTGGAGATATGAGTATGTACATATTGACTATTGTTGTTTAAGTTTCAATGTGATGTCTAAAGATGTTTTCATGGAATATATATGTTTGTTAATTGAAACCCATAAATTTTAGGTGGTTTAATATGGTGCAAGTATGAAACCCACCTATGCCTTAAAGAATGCATGCAAGGTGTTTGATAAAATACTTAGGATGCTAGAAATTCATGTTTGTATGGTTCTATGATATCTAACATGAACAATATGAATTCCATGCTTTTCATCTGTTCCTGTTGTGGTGGTATGAAGAATGCAAGATAATGGAGATTTACAATATGTACACAAAATATATCCATGCATTTCCTACAATGTTTAAGATGTTGAATAACTATATGAAATATGATATCCCCTACTTATGATATTATGAATTGTGGACTCAAATCTTGTGATCAAGTTATGTCATGTGTGTCAGTTTTCTTCTATCGAGTCCTGGGGGTATTCATACCCGAAAAACATAGCTGTGTTCCTAGAGCCATGTCATGTTGTCATGATAATCTCAATTAAGCTATAATCTATAGAACTCAGTCAGTCATGTGACTCAGGAAACCTCAAAAATCTCATAATCTCAGTTAACTCTCAAATAATAGTACTACTCCATCAGTCAATGAAAGTCATTTAATCTATCCATGTACAGTTAGTTGAATCATGTTTAGTCTTTTCAGATGGGAGTAGAAGTTAGCACCGAGTGAACCCAAGGATGGGTACTCACCTACTAGTGTAGGGTGTGTTTGTTAGCAGTCATCTTTGTGTTCCAGAACTACGTAGCTAGCGTAGGTTGAGACATCGCAGCTTGTTATATGAGGGTTGATGAGGTGGCTTAACCTGTCAGTTGAGGGTCCCACCGTTCTCACTTTGAGTACCTGCTAGATAAGGGTCACTCATAATTTTCCTTACAAGTGGCACGATATTGACACTACTTCAGTTGGGGCAGAGATTGGACTGCAGCTTAGTTATAATGGTGTACATGGGGCATGCCGGTTAAGCATCTACCTCCGATAGTTTTTGTATCATTCTCGGTAAAAAAACTCAGACAGTTCTTCAGATATCTGTATACCAGGAGTTTTAGATACAATCAAATTCAGTAATAGCACGGGACTCAAAAAGTTCTACCAGATTCAGGACTATCAGACACAGTCGCTCATGTTATCAGAACTACAGTTCTAGACATGTATTAGCATACAAATTTAGCTACCACGTACTCACGATCTCAGTTACTATGTATGTATTTTTATACTCTTACGTTCATATCAGTCAGTCAATTAGTATTATTCATACATGTAAACCCTTTGAATTAGCCTACCTTACTCGTATACTCAGTATTCTAGTTGTACTGGTGCATTTGGGAAATGGTTCTTTCGTTTCATGTTACACCATAGGTTCAGAGACATGAGCTCCAGACTAGCAGTACCAGTAGCATTTCCAATCGCAGAGATTCAGTGAGTCCTCTTCATTTGAGGATAATATAATTTT